>NC_134462.1:72572821-72872821 GCF_047948215.1 Lycorma delicatula
CGATCGTGCACGCCGAGTCCACGATGTTGGTTAAGATAATCCGAACCAAAGTTAAGGGGAAAATATCCAAGGATGAATAATTACTTCCGAGTCGCCTTTGGGGCAAATCCCAGCCGCAAGAACGAGGTTAAAAAACCGCAGGATCCCGATAGGTTTGAGGCGTGGGGCCAGCAATAGAGATGCGGATGGAGACAAGACACATATGGTGCTGTAAAAGTACCGTAAGGTGGGCCCGGCATCCCATATTGTAGAGGAGGACGGATTTTAGTGGGTAGGCCTGGACTGCTATGGGGTACGAGACCACGTGGTGCCTATAAAAGGTTTCCTGTACTCTGACAAAAAAGAAGGTGTGTCTGTAAAGAATGTGTATCTTTCTCATTTATTTTCTGACGACGTAATCATTCTTGTTGAGAATGAAGATGAATAACAGGTAAGCCTACTCAACTGTGTGTATTGTGGGCTTTGGACTCCGCTCTGCATACTTTTTTTTAATGTCCATGATGGAAGGAAACCAGGGAGAGGACACACCTGAGGGACGTCATCCCTGATACTATTGTATCGTTCATGCTCCGAGGCTCAGAGGAATGGTAGGCGATTGAAAAACTGGCAAGGGACATTCTAACAGAGAAAGAAGACTACAGAGAGTGGACCAGAGGCATGGAGTCTTGAGAAAAAAAAGACCGAGTCCCGATCGCTGGGGAGGGCCCGGGGATGATATAGTTGGACCTGGTTAATCCCCCTCTGGCGATTAGAGGCAGGTAAATGGGGAACAAAAATAAATTAAGAAGTAAAAGATCCAACCAGCGGGCCGACCTGCCGTACCGGATATTATGCAAGCGGGTAGGAAGGCTCATTTGAGTTACAAGGACATTCACCTGAGTTATGCTTAATTGCAGATCCAGCTCAGGTGAATAGGGATAAAAAAAGGTAAGCTAACTACTCGAATTCATAAAGATTAAAGCAAAGGATTTTAATTTGTAAGGTTTCTCCAATAATAAAACAAAAATAATGGCTTTTAAAATAAATTATTCTTGAGCGAGTCGGCTGTTTCAAAAATATTTAAGTTAATCTTTCACGTGCTAAGATAAAGGATATAAATCCAAAACAAACAGATTTATAACGATGTGTAGAATAATTAGAACCTAATCTGAATCATCATCCAAGAATTGAGAACAGGCTGAAGCTGTATAAAAAAAAGCAGTCCTCTTTTATGGAACTGGGTAAGGTTGAGTAATGAAATCCGAAAATATAAATTGGGATCTTGCATTTAAGTTGCCTTTTTTAAATAGCACAAAAAACTAATCCGGCAAACTAGAGGGAAGAATGGAGATATCAAAAAAAAATTAATGTTTTCTTTATCATGACTAAATAAATTCACATGGAGGACATGGAAAGAATATTTACAAATAATGGATAACACACATGTTCTGAAACCAGCTCTATTTTATACACGTCATGGAAAGAGAAGCGAGGCAATCGTGATGGTGCTAGAACAGATTATTGACCAGCTACCATGTGAAAAGATGAAATAATGATCAAATGTATTTATTTATTAAGCTATTTTTTTACATATATTTTTATCCGCAATGTATACTAACGATGACTGTTAAACAATAGAAATGTTCATATAGGGTTAAATTTTAACTAAAACCTTTTTAATGATAATTACAAAAGTTATAAAATGAGACAAATATCATTTCAAGTGAAGATTTGAAAATCTCCGAAGTAAAAAGTTAGAAGGGAAAAAGAAACTGCTTTAAGTACTGTTCAAACAAGAAAGACTTAAGAAAGAAGCAAAATAAATTATGATAACCTCAATTACTTTTGGCAGGAGAGAAAATAATAACATTAATCAGTAAACTTTTGTGGTTTTTTAATAAAGTTTAAAAATTATGTTTTAATAAAAAATGTTTACTTTCCCGGCATCATAGCTTTAGAGCTATGCTGCAGGAAGGAAAGTATGAAAATCACTCAAAGAACTGGATATGAGATTTTTTGCATTTCTCGACGTTTTATGACCGATGGACGCCCCCCCAAAAAAAAATATGGGGTAATAAAAAGGTATGTACTTAAGTTAGCGTGTTGAAGCGTAATAACTTCTGATTGGATAAACCGAAATTTTAATAAATGAATAAATTAATTAAATAAAATAAATGAATAAATCCGAAATTTGGATAAAGAAATTTTGTAAAGTCATGTATATAAGGAAATCTGTTGGTAAAATTTCGGGGGTCAACATCTCCAGCGAATGGGATAGATAATTTTTTTGGAATCAATTCTCTAAAACTTTTGCCAACATAATCCCACTTTATATTAAAGCTCAGTATATGTGTGTATGCTTACATTACCATTCCTATAAAAAAGTTCCCCAAATCGAAAAGCTATCTTTTTTTATTGCACATTTTTTAGCCGAATTCTTTTTATGTCTTCCTGTGCATAGTAGCAGTGCAAGTGATCCAATAAAATATACTTTTAGGGGTAATATTGGAGTGGGAACCGACCAAAGTTTTAAAAGTAACGATTTTTTGAATTTTTATGAAGCTTTTTTCGGTTTATTTTCATGTATCATTATTTTTTCACTATATATGAAAAAATAACCAAGGCCAGGAAAGTATTACAACCTTTTGTCTTCTTTCTCATTTATATCTATTTTAAATCAAAAGATGATAATTAAGTATATTCTTGTAACACATTGAACGAGCAATTTTTTTTAATCAGAACCTAATCCCAAATTTTATATTTAGATAGTTTTCTTATTTTCCAGGATTTCAAATATATTAAGTTTTACGGAACTCCTGCGTAATGTAATGGACTACTATATTTCATTACGAAGACTTCAATTCATGTTAATTCAAAATTGCTATCATTTATTCATGTTTATTTTGTTTTTAAATAAAATTTAACAATATTCAAATAGTAGCGAATGAAATTATAATTAAAGAAAGGAGGTAAAAGTTCATAGATTGTTAAGCATCCTTAACTTCCGTAAACGACACTTTTATTGTTTCCTGAACCTTTCATTAAGAGTTTATTGTTAAAGTAATTCAGAAATAAATGTACCTCTATTCAGTTTGTAATTTTTGTACTATACAAAAAAAAAATGTTAAAAATAAGCTATTCTTTTTTAAACGATAAAAAAATTATAATGCTAACTTTTATACCATTTTTCTTTGTTATAATAATAGTAGTTTTTTTTGTATTTGAGATTTTTTTTTTTTTTAAATCGCTATTAATCACTTGCCTTCTGGTCACTAAAATGGAATTTTTTTGAAAACTATCAATTTAAAAAATAAATAAAGTAATTTAGGATGATCAAAAATCTGTTGAATACTCAAATAGAGAATTTGTTATAACTCGTAAGTTCATGTGTGTCCATATGCGTAAGACTAAAAATTCTATCATCAAAATGAAATCCTTCAGTGACAAATATTTCTAAAGCATTTAAATTGCTTTAAATTGAAAAAAGATTGATATTAAAAATAAATAATTTAGTACTATTAATTATAATAAAATAATTAATAATTTGGTTGTTGCAATAAAATAAACATAATGAAATTCTATAAATACGTTGGAACGTTTCTGATCAATTTAGCTTTAATATTAAAAAAAAAACTGATCATTGTTTAGCAGGACTTTAGGAAAGCATTTTAGAATTTTCTAAATTCGGTATTTCACATAATCTAGTACAGTATAATGAAGAAACGAAATTAAATTATTTATTACTTCATAAAGACATGAAATTACAAATAGATATATAGTACTTAAAATTTTAGTTTATAAGAAATATGTATGTCGGATTAATCAATAAGTCTCCGTGGCGCGAGTGGTAGCATATTTCGGCCTTTCATCCGGAGGTCCCGGGTTCGAATCCCGATCACGTATGGATTTTTCACACACGCTACAAATCATTCATCTCATCATCTGAAGCAATACCTAACGGTGGTTCCGGAGGTTAAAAAAAATCAATATATTTTCGTCAACTTCAGTGAAGATTTAGAAAAAGAAACCTAAAATAACGAAGAAAAAAATTGTGGGATTGTTTTTTAAATTTATAATTCAACATTTCCTCTTTATAACATTACTTTATCTTATTATGTTTCACACTTCGTTAAATTATTTTTTAAAACAGGAATAAACACGAAATCACAATTTGCAAATTTCAAGATAAATTCAAGCGTGTTTGTTTGATTAGAGGTAAAATTGAATTTTTCATATAAAATAAAAATATTTTTAACCATTATTTTATTTTCCCGTCTAGCGCCATAGCAGAGCTATAGCTGTTGAAAGGAAAGTATTGTAATAGGTACAATTTGGGCATATGCGGTTTTCACCAGAACTTGACATTTGAAGACCTAAGGAACTTAAAAAATTTGATAGAAATTTTCAGGATGTTCGTATGTACGTGTGTGTGTTTGGTCTTACACTTCTTATATCACCAGAACTACTGGACCGATTTTGACTAAACTTGGTCAGGTTACTTCTATACACGGGGCATTGATGCCATTAAATTTTCAACTTAAAAGTTCAAGGGGTTGAGTCTGTACAGCAAGGTCACCTATCTGGAGATTTCGCCTAAATAAGGACTTATTTTTCTTAGGCACATTTGTTAAAAATTAATAATAATAATATATGAAAAATAAAATTTGCAAAATTGCCCCCCCATCCCAAAAATTATCTAAATAAACTAGCGGGTATACCGCTTCAATAATACCTCCTCTTACCACAATGAGCGCTAGTGTAGCACTGACCTACAGCTGTTGTAGTCGTCTGCTATATTGTGACTTCACAGGCAGGCGGTAGAATTAAATATATAAACAATATTTAAAATGTAAAAAAGTATTTAAATTAGCCACTAGTACCGCCACACCCGCGCAAATGAGATACGGTATGCCGCTCGATTTAGCTAGAATCGTTGGATTAAATATAAAATGAATATTATATTTAAATAAAATGATAAAAAATATTTTAAATTTAGTTTTATGTGTTTTATTACACACACATGTGTGTAAACCGTCCATTAGAAAAAAGACGCGTGACGGGAAAGTCCTAAAACTGTGTTGTCAGATTTTTTTTTTGAGAATAACTGACCTATCATTTTGCTTTTTGTATTTTTGTAACCTTTGAATTTATTGTTATAAATAATATTATCGTTTATAGGAGGTACATATTCAAAGATATTTCTGATAATGATAAGTGCTTATGTAAGACAATGTCTATAAACATAGTGTTCTATAAGTTTAGATTAATTATAATTAATTATCAAATATCTAACGTAATAACATTTGTTCGGATAAATATTATTCCAAAATTAGACTTGGAAAACAATGAATATAATCTGACAATAAAATTAAAGAATAGAAAAAACATTACAACGTAGCAAACGATTATTTTATGTCTTTCATTTTTATTTCAAAAACCTAAATAAACGTTTCTGTTAACACCTTAATTAATCCTGTACTTTACATGCAAATAAAATTTGAAAAATAAATGGAAAGCGTGAATAGGTCACGAGAGAAGGGAAAAAACCATTAACATATTTTATTTACAAAAAATAAGCTAATTTATCTATATAAAATTCGGCAATGAATTTCATAACTAAGTTATGCAAAAGCAAGTTATGGTTATAAGTTATGTAATTCATTTTTCTATTCAGTGAACTAATTATAGATTTAAAACCATTTTGTTTGGATTTAAATCTTTTAATTATTAAAGCCTTTTAATATTGTATATTTACATCAAAACTTCAAAAAATATGTTTTCGACGTTTTGAAAATTTTGAAAATTTCATAGGGAGGCATTTTTAATGATTAAAATATTTATCAAAATTGATTTTAAATAACTAAAATCGAAATTTAAAAAAATGGTTATGATTTTTTTTTTTAATTTGTGAGCTCCGTAAGGGGAGAGGTATTAAATTATTTTAGAAACTTTATTGTTTAACACGTTTTAAGCATTACAGATTTTAAATTGAGAACAAAATATTTTCTTTCATTTCGGGAGCTCCCTTATTTACAAGGAATTCCTTTTTGGGTAAAATAAATTAAAAAAAAAAAATTATCTTAGTGGTGATAATAGATTTAAAATAATAACTTTTTAAACTGCGTAAAAATTACAAAGATACAAACATAATTTTAAATAAATAAAAAAAGTTATTTTCTGGGAAGGGAGCGAAAATGACTGGCTAATTTATTTCCAAAAAAATATTAAAAAGTAGGGGTTATCAAAAAATTTATATTTTTAAATATTTAATGCATTGGGCAACTTTCAAGGATTTAAATTTAAAATTAATTAAAAGAATACTTTTTGTTACCACAGACAATTAGAGTGAGATGGGCAAACAATTGTAATACTGGTAACAATTAAAAATTCTTATAGTTTTTTTTTTCTAATTTATTTAAAATATTTAGATGCAAAAAACACACATTAACTCCTTTTATAAAGTAGCTAAAAAATTAAAACATAAAATGTCACTTTTTAGGGAGGAGGTGAAAATTGAATCAAAATTTTTGGTAATCTGTGATCTTGATTAAAGAAAACTTTTTTTGTAATAAATATTTTTTTTCTAAACTCCTAGTAAATATTTGAAGTTTTGTTTCGGCCAAAATAACCCCATTCTTTCTCTTCAAAATTAGTACCAGTATACCATGTTTTAAGAAAATCTGCCTATGGGATGCAAAACCAAATACAGGCCAACATTCATATGCACAAACGTCTGTCAGACAAAAATATATTTTTTGAACTACAGAACATTGGAATAAAAATTCTTTTTCTCATATTATTACAATTTATTAATTTTTTTATAAATGTCTCTTTACGGCACAAAACTGGTCTTTTGTAAAAGAGACCAGTTTTTTTTTAGATTGTTTTTTACCGATTCATATAGTGTCCCGTTGTTATTATAACAGGACATATCGCTATAAACGGGAAGGTTTTCCCGTTTTTTTATCTTCATGCCTTAATTTTAACTGAACACATCGATTTCGACGATTCTTTTTTTATTTTGAAGAGCAAGATCTGGTAATAAATTTCTTCCAGATAACATAAATGGAAGCATATTAAATAATTTTTTAACATCTATCTACTTAGGCAATTTGGAGAATTTGTTTTATTGTCATACGTAAAACGCTTTTTAAAGATACTTTTAACAAAAATATGAATTTGCTGGCTTAAAAGCATTTTATAGAAAAAATTGGACCTTGGTTATATCCCTCATGACAACCAAATTGCAAGAGATCATTTCTTCAGGACAATGTTTCATTTCTTATTTTTCAGTAGTTTCGGTTCCGCGAAGCGATCAGATTTGCTTACATACTTGGCATGAACTCAAAATTCAGCAAACTCGTTTGATAATCTCTCTCTCTTTATAAATGTCTCTTTACGGCACAAAACTAATTTTACCATTAAAATTATAACGTGGGCGCTGTTTATTATTTTCATTTCATAGATTTCAAGATAAATAATGAAAAGGTTATGAATATTTGACAGACAGTCGCGCATAAAATTGATGCAATTTTCATTTTTTGGGCGTAACTTCGAATGCACATATTCTTAAATCCCAGAGAGCCTTAGGTCACGTTAAGTAGTAGAATCTAATGTCTTTTCTTGGCAATCCTACATTAACATGGAGCAGATCTTTGTTTTTTTTTTTGTTTCTTATAAACGACTTTATTTACTGATTGCGCTTTTTTTAAATCTAACTATCAACGTATTTTATTTTAAATTTCTATTCTTTATTAAACGGTTTTCGAGGTAATGAACTGTAATTTTGGAAATTTAATTATACATATTTTAAAATTTGTTAAAAAGATATTTTAAATTCAACTTATATTCTCCACGTAAATCGAATAAAGTTAACTGCATTATTATTTTTACATTTTTAATAAACAGTGGTAAATATCTATTAAACTTAAAAAAGCATACTATATCAAATATGCAATAGGAAACGTATATCACTTGCTTCTATACACACTTATTTGCACTGCACTCACATTTAATATACAAGTAAAAATTCACTTCAGAATCGAAACAGCATGTAGCATCGAATCAACAAAGTTTTATTCATACTAGCATGAATATAAAAAGCATGAATACACTCATGAAAAGTAGCAAATTGAAAAATATTTTTACCTAAAGAAATATCTGAATAAAATATTTTGGAAAGAAAAATGAATTGTAAAGAAAATATTTAAAAAAGAAAAATTGTAAAACGCATCAAGATAATTCTATTAATATTAAACGTCTAAAAAAATGTATAACGTTTACAACTCAGTCATACATCTATACGTTCGCGTACACGAGAAATAAATTTATTTGCATCAATAGCAAATCTAAGATCTTCAGATTATGTAAGAGAACCCATTAAGTCAGTAATCCGTAATCTGAAAATTATATTACTACTTACCTCGCTGCCAAAATTCTAACTTGTATAACATTTTTTCTTTAATATAAAATAATCCTGATTTCACAAAAAATTAAATTAAATAAATATGTTTTTTTACTTTCGATCACATGGTGGGAATGGGGAGGGGAAATTAATTTTCCCCTCCCCAGTTTAGAAGAATGAAGAGAACGAAAATACCATTCACTTAAATTGTGGTTTCCTTATATATCTATTTACTCATAGGCCTATGAATAAAATTCTGTAGTTCGAAAATTTCCAAAACCACTGATCATTTTCATTGAAATCTAGATATACTGCAGCAGTGTATCTGAAGTTGTACATATGAAAATTTGATAAAGATTGGTTGATTCGTTCTCGAGTAACGTTTAATTTAAGATCGAAAAAAGTGAGCGGGGCAAGATAGAAATGTGGTTCGTTATGATGTTGCAAGTTGGAAAGTTGCAGAACGTTAGCCCACCGGGTTGGTCAGCTGGTGAACTCATCATCGCCAGTCAGCTGATTTCGAAGTCGAGAGTTCTAAGGTTGAAATCTTAGTAAAGGCTTTTATACGGATTTGAATACTAGATCATGGATACAGGTATTCTTTAGCGGGTGGGTTTCAATTAATCACGTATTTCAGAAATGGTCGACCTGTGCCTGTGCAAAATTACACTTCATTTACATTCGTACATATCATCCTCTAAAGTAATACATTAGTGGTTCCGGAGGCTCAACAAAAAGAAAAGACAAAAGAAAGCTGGAACGTTGACGTATCTTCATCTGCATTAGTCATTCCTATTCTATTGCTAGCAATATTAAACCAAATAAAAAAAAAAGTAAAAATATTAAAACCAAATGAAATTGACGAAAAGTCGGTCATCTTGCGCACCGCAAGATTTTTCTTCTACTCATAATTATTTATTGTACTAAATAATAAGGAAATTTTTTTTGTAGTCATCACTTGATATGCCCCAAAATCTTCTTTTTATTTACACATCTGTAGTTCCCCCCCCCCCCGGAGATGGACACACAATTAAGCATAAACTCAGCTCCGGGGGGGGGGGGGGTGCCTTCGCCTCAAACTACCTCGGAAGGCAAGGCCCCGCCCAGGCAGCCGGTACTCGGTCTTTTTGCGTGCCACGCCTCAAATGAGAAGTTTCCAAAAGGGAACTCCTCACCGGGACACCGGTCGCACATTATCTTTCCTCTTCTTTATTATTATTATTTATCTTCTGTGATTCCTTTTATTACTAATAGAGCTAAAGCAATAAATCTGGAAATAAAACATTAGAGTATGACCAATATTAATATAAGACTTTTCCTTACATTGTATGCCTTTCTTAACATTTTATCGTCAACTTTTTTTTTTATTCTATGTGATATAAATATGTTCATTTGAAATCCTATCAGTAGATAATCTAAATTTCTCTTTTGTAAAAGTTTCAAACACAGATTTTTTTTCTTTACTATAAGAGTAAGGTAGAATTTTATAGAAGACAGAATTTTCAATCGTTTACATTTCATCAAATTAAACATGAAAAATTTCAAATAGCTATATAAAAACATAAAATGATTAGTTTAAAATAAAAAAAAGCTGCAAATATTTCTTATATAAGTGTATTGTATAAGTGTATTTCTTATATAAGTGTATGGTGAATATGTATGTCATTAACAAAAAATAAATTACAATTGAATCCACAGGTTCAAACATATACCTCTCTATCAATAATGATTTTTTTTATGAAAACTGAAACCAGTTTCTGAATTTTTAACAATCATATGAATCAATTCTTTAAAAAAATCATGGTGATAAAAAGGATCAGTGAAAATTTAGATTATGTAAAAAGTAAAAAAGTCTTAGGGTTATAGATTTAATTTGAGGTTAGGTTTATGTTAGACTTTAGAATTAGATTAGATTGATTTGGTTTAGTAATTTTAAAGAATCAGAAATGTCTAATTTTTTTTTTCAATTTAATTAAAAAAATTATCTAATCTTTCTCCACAAGGAAATTCTCTATATCATAATAACCCCCCACTATCTGTTAAATATCAAACAGTTACGGTGTGAAATTACTTTAATGATAAATTCAACTATAATGATAAATAAATTAAACTATAATGATAAATTAAACTCAACAGCCCTAAAAGATGGGGATGTATGTAAAAAATGTAAATGAGGTGTAGTTTTGTACAGTTTCAGGCCGAATATTTCTGAGACGCGTGGTTAATTCAACCCTAGCCACTAAAGTACACCGATATCCACTGTCTAGTGTGGAAATCCGTTTAAAAAAACTAGCTTTACCTAAGATTCGGACATGGCTTCGAAAATCAGCTGTTAAACAACTAATTTGCGACGACGAGTTAACCAATAAACCAGCTTTGTGAGGTTCGTAAAATTTAACATAAAATATATTCGTAAACATTTTACTACTTTAATAGTACGTTAAACGGTAAATATAAAAAAAATATATATGAAATTTTTTCATAAAAATGTTTTTAATTAGAGATTGTGATAACTAAACAGATTTAAAAAATCCCTTGCGGCACGCCGGAAGGCTGAGGTAGATTTCACCTGTGCTAAGTAGGGGAAAAAAGATTTCCACCTTAAAGTTAAGAAACACTTCAAATTTACTTAAAACGACAATGCATTTGAAAAAAATTTCATTCGTTTAGCATACGACAGCCCCATCTTCTTATAATTCCAGCAAATTTTGGTCATCCCTTGTCATAAGGGTTGGTCATATCAAAAATTGTTTCAGAAAAAAGTTTTAGGTAATATTTAGAGGATTAACTATCACTTTCAAGCGATTCGATGCTGTGCCTATTAAGGGCGGGAAGATTTTTTTTGTCTTCGAAACCCAATTTTTCCACCCCCCTGGGCCAATGGTTGGTGATATAAAAAAGCTTTACTTAGATAAGTTTTAGGCCCTTATTCAAAGAATAGTAGGAACTTTAAACGAATTTTATATTTTACTTAATGAGAACGTTATAGTAATATTTTTTTTTTTTTTTAAAAAAGCCTCCCATTTCCATCTCCATGGTCCGATTTTGCTCACTAACAAACTAGACCGAAATCTTAGGTCGTTATATTTTATGTATCAATTTGAAAGTGATTGGCGCAAAATTATGGCAGTTATCGTGTCCACAAGAAAGTGAAATATATATATATATATATAAATGTGTATATAAACTTTTGAACTGACGGTGGTTTTAGAGTCTGGGGGATGTGAAACGCGAAGATATGTCGAAATTTTCCGGAAGTCGAATCATGGTACCCATTAAAATATGTAGCTTTCTTGTAAAATCCACCTAAAAGTATTGCTGAGCTTACATTTTGGTTTACTTCTAAACAATAATTTCAAGATTAATTCCTAAACTTTTGGCATTTAATTCATCTTACTATATCTATTTATAAGCAGTATACATCTAAGAAAAATCTAAAAATGAAATTTATTTACGAAGAAAACTTTTAATATCTGTTAAATTATTCATATATAGCTCTGTAAAATAAAAAAAGAAGCAAATCTTGATTAAATATTAAAAATATATAACGTGCATAGAAGGTTTTACAGGATTAAATATAAAGTACGCCGACTACTGAATTAAGATGAAAATAATCGATTAAATTTTATTTTATTTTTTTATGGATTAGATTAATTTTATAGGGAGTGAAATTTGGCATGGTTGACCGGGATTAGAAATAAGGACATATCAGATTAAAAAGAATTACAGATTACCATGGGAGCTGGAGATTGATGAAGTTTAGTTATACTTTGGTCCTACATCTAGTTTTATTTGATGAAAATTGAGATTTTTCATTATTACCAACGAATTTTTTTATCTCATAAACATAAATAGCAGATAAATTAAGCAAATGTTACAATTTGCCTAACGGAGCGAAATTTTTCTACATGGATATTTGTTATATTTTTTACATGTTTTGTTACATTTTGTCACCTTCTTACGATTTTTTTTTTTATAGGCGCATGCATCAAACCTCAGTAAAGTCCTTAAAACTTAGATATTAAGTGGAGTAAAAACGACAGACATATTTGAATTGATTGAAACACCGGAAAATCAGTATTGCAAATATTTATACCAGAGGGACGTAAAAAATTTACGGAAAAATTATAGAACTTAGTTACAGGAAAACGTATGGGAATCGTAAGAACTCAATTTTGTAATTTTCATACCTCAGTTATTAATATTACATGAAGAAACTGAAAAGGGGTTCATTGAAATGCTTTAGCAGTATGAGAATATAGTCGTTCTACGACTTCAAAGAGACCCATTTACAGCTTTTTTCTCATTTACCATGGGAAATGAACTTAAGTAAAATTTCTAAGTGGAGAAAAGAAAGGATGAGATCGAATATTTAAGTACGATCTGTTTAATGCATAGATAATGCGCTCTACCACAACTTACAACGCTGAAAATATCTTCGTTTAGTAGCATAATACATAAATATGTATGCAAGAATGGCTTGGAGGAAAAAAAATTCCATTAATGAATCTATCATAAAGATTAAATTTTTCAGATTAATATAATTAAGTAAATCATACAAAATTGTAATTAATACAAGTAATGAAATAAAAAGTTCATCAGAATTGTATGTGATCTATAACAAGTAGAGATGTTTTAGACTAAGAGGATAACTCCACATTAGACAACGATTTTTCCAATATTACACATTTACAATTAAAAAATTTGATAAATAACAATATCCTCTACAATTCTACATTGATAAGCAGAACAACTATGAAATATACTCGTATTACGTTAACTAATTAGACATTATTTTAATGCCGTATATTTCTTTTGAAAACATATTACCCTTACCTTATTCCTAAAATTTTATTATTTATAATTATTAAATTTTTATTGCTCAACATATATATTACTGAACAATATTTTATGACATAAAAAGTACATAATAATATATTAAATAATATGTTATAATAATGTAAATATTCTGTTTCTGTCGACCAATCATCTCGCTTTTGCTTATGGTTTAGTAATCTTTGCAAACAACTTAGAAGAAGGAAATACTAAACTATTAGAATTAGAAAAATGTGCAAGTAAACTAGGATTACTAATATCATATGAAAAAATGGAATGGGTTTCTAACACAAAAATAATCAATATAATTTAAAATTTTCCAAATAAAAAGATTAAAAGAAAATCTAAATTTAAATGCCTTGAAGAAGTAATCATTCCTATTATTCTAGACGTAGAAAGTATGAAAGGAAGAGTACAAAAACTGGAAAAAGCCTTTCATGTAACAGCACAAATTTATAATAAAATATAAAATATCGAGAAATTCTTAACTTAAGACACTGTAGGACAGTAATTTTACCTACGGCTTTATATGGAACGGAATATTTGAATTTATTTACAAAAAAAATTGCAAAAGTGGGAAGAAAGATGCTAAGAAGAATTCACGGTTTGATTTTAGAGGAAGGAATCTAAAATCACTTAGAAAAGAAGAACATTTTTACAAAAACTGGGAGAGAACTGATCATATTTTAACGAAGAAAAGATTAAACTTTTACGGACATCTGTATAGAATGGAAAGTAGTAGATTAAAAAAACAAATATTTAACATTTTTGAAACAGGAAAACTAAAACCAAACGGTTTTAAGAAGTCCAGAAGGATGTTAGAGATATCCAAAGAACATATACTGGACAGATCTCTTTTCAGAACGTTGATTTCAGAAGTTAAATTTTCAGATGAAAAGAACATCTTAAAAAGCCTAACATGGATAATAGAAAGAAGAAAGAATCACCGAGAAAGAATGATTAAATAAAGGAAGGACAGGAATTGAATAAATTCATTGTGATCTTTAGGTAGTGTAAAAAGAAAAACCTATATATATTTTTATTGGTTTACATCCGTAGTTGATTCCGTATGTTTTAAATTTATTATATATAGAAATATATATAAAATTAGAACAAGGAGAATGTTTATACGTTTAAAGTATTTTAAAAGTCAGAGGACATATTCTAACTGAATAATTTTCTATTTTTTTTCTTTACATATTTTGCAATATACACCACAGAAAGTACGTTCGACCAGAGACAATACCTATTTGAGAAAAGTAATAGCTCTAATTGGCTCAAAACGGCATCTCGGAAGAAATTTACAGATTTAAGAGGCAAGAAGGCACTTATAAAGAGGGCTGCGCGGAGGCTGAGGAAATTGTTGAAGACTATCAGAGACGAAAAATTCAAGGATTTTATCGGAAATTTTTCTTACTGAATAGGGTCGGATGCACTTTACGGAAGGCCACAAAGTCGTTACGACTATCCACAACGGCGGTACCTGCACTAAAGGGACGTATTGGATCATGGGTGAGGAATGACAAAGGGAAAGCCGATCTACCTGCTTCACACTTAGGCGAAACTTCTCAACCACACTATGAATATATAGTCCTAATGATAGGATATTAAAGACTTGTTAGAGACCAATGCTAGTCAGCTTTCTGATTAAGCCGATCTCGACAAGGGAATTACTGAAGTTAATTAACCAGAGAAGGCGACTGAAAAAAAGCCCCGAATTTTTATAGTAACGCACAAAAACCTTTTTGTGCTACCTTTTAAAGGCATCACGTAACAGTAAGGATCTTTTTAACGTTGTCCTGCGGAAGTCTTACTTTCCAGCCGAATTTATACTATCTCAGGTGGTAATGATCTTGAAAACAAGGAAGACTGTACACGAGGTTTCTTCTTACAAGCCAATTAGCCTCTTACCAGCCATATCTAAATTATTTGAAAAGCTGTTACTTTGCAGGCTTAGACCAGTTTTTGAGGATGAGGAGTTAATCCCGGATGACCAATTTGGGTTCAGGTACGGCCACTACACCATCAAACAATCTCATAGAGTCGTCCAGGTCATCAGTGGATGTCTGGAGGAAAGAAAATTCTGCTCGGCGGCATTCTTAGTTATCCAACAAGCCTTTGACATGGTATGGTTGTCTAGCTTGCATTATAAATTAAGATTAAAACTTCCTCAACCCTTGTCTTACGGAATTATCTTGTGGGACGTCTCTCTCAGAGAAGATGTAATGATGAGTTAACGAGATTCTTCGACATTCAGGGCTCTATACTAGGTCCTTTGCTGTATTTAATATTTACTTCGGAACTTTCAAATCTGGAATGTTGCACCGTCGCCATATTTTCCGATGTCATTGCTATCCTTTCCGTTAACTGAACTAGCCTCGCGGGAGCTGCAAACAGCAATAAACCTTGTACGCGCATGTCAGAAAAAATGGAGGATTAAAGTCAATCAAAATAAATCGAAGCTCGTCACATTCGCCATGAGAAGAGGGGACTTTCCCAGTGTGAACATGGATGTAGTCTTAATCACACACACGCGCTCGCGCGTAGATAGATAGATAGATAGAGAGAGAGAGAGAGAGTGAGAGAGTATGCAGTAAAATTGCATCTGATCGGCGTTTGACCTGGAAGTATCACGTGAGGGTGAAAAGGAAACAACGGAACGCTAAGTATAGGGAACTGCATTGGTTGCTATGGAAAAACTCACACCTCACACTGTCCAATAAAGTTCTAATTTACAAAGGAATCCTACGACCAATCTGGACTTATGGTGTCAAGTTGTGAGGGATAGCAAGTAATAGTAACGTAGATATCATAAAAACACTTCCAAAACAAGGTAACGAGAAAAATTGCAGTGGCGCCATGTTTCACACGAAACAATGAGATTCACGAATAACTGGAGTTTCCGACGGTTCGTGAAGTTGTGAGACAGCAGTGTTAAATACCAACAACGTTTAGAGAATCATGTCAACCACTTAGCGATCAATCTGCTTGATAATTGTGGGAACGTCCGAATATTGAAACGTATCCATGTGCTTGACTTAGGAGCTACTGAATAACAGCTTGCAGTTACTTTCGTCAAATCTAGTGATGTTATATCTGTTTACTTCTTTCTTTATTTTTTTTTTTTTGTAGCTACAAGTTGTTCTGCACTTTATTCGATTAGCTATCGCTTGATTATTTGTTTGTTTTTTACTAACTATTTGTTTTTTATTGGTTTTTGTTTTCCTGGACTATGAAGTGAAAGATATATTCTTTTCTAAGAACTTTATGATTATTGCTTACTGATAACATTTGTTATGGACTGACTTATTATAGGAGTTCCTTAAGAACTCCTTACCATGTGCATATTATCAAACGATTTACTTGTGGTGCTACTTAAAGAGTTGTTTGTAAATAAACAAGTAAAAAAAAATATACATATTTTTCGTAGCGCAAACAGCTGTACTTGTAAGAAATATTTGCAGCCGTTGAAATGCAAAACCAACCTACTAGTACACCTGTCTCAAAATATTCATTTCCATCATTGACAGATCAGTCTCAATGATTCATTGAATAATTTTAGAAAATTCATTCAGTAAACGATGGTAAAAAGTAAAGGCATAATTTAAATGGATGAATATTATTACCATTTTGTTCAGCCATTTTGTAAGCCCAACGAGAAATAATTCTCTCTTCTCTCTTTTTGTAATATACTGACGTAAAACTAATACCGTTATCAAGTAATACCATATAATCGTCAAGGATTAATTAATGGTGTCTCTTGTCAGATCATCTAAACCCGTTGAGGTTAAGAAAAAATGTAAAAATTGAATTATTTTAATAGTACTGAAAGTTTGATATGATTGCTTGAGAAAATAATTTTTGTAGAAGTCAAATTTTAATAACCTGTATAAAACTAGCGATTAACTACTACTGTACTGTAGGTTTTACACTTTGAAAGAGTCTGAATAAAACCGGCATTATAATGTGTAGCATATTGTTATTGATAATGAACTGCAGCCCATTAAAATCCTGCATATTTAGTCTTGCCGGCCTCCATGGCGCGAGTACTAGCGTCTCGGCCTTTCATCCAGAGGTCCCGGGTTCGAATCCCGGTCAGGCATGGCATTTTCACACACGTTACAAATCATTCATCTCATCCTCTGAAGCAATACCTAACGGTAATACGTTAGGTATTGGATTTTTAACCGGAGTTTAAAAAAATTATTTTTTCAGTTTTAGTATCTCCAAAGTAAGGTATCAATTACTCAATTTTTCTCTACAAGTATCATTCGTCTTTCATAATCAAACTGAATCTTCTTTGTGTACTTTTTTATTTACAAGATGTTGAATTTTTACTTCTGTGTTTATTCGATAATAATTTACAGTTTTAACCATTATTCGCATAACTTTCATATCAATTATTTTTGAATTTGCATAATTTAAAGTAAAACTTTTTATATTAGTTAGATAAGTGTGATTTCTACCATATGTGGTAACTTTCGACTAATATACATTTTAACAGTAAACAAACAGAAAACGTTCCAATTTTCGATTTAAATTTTGGCTGCACGATTTTAATGAAAATTTCATCTATTCTTTTAATAATAAAAAATAAAATTAAGGAATAAAAAATAAACAAATAAAGGAATACTCCTAAATAGAAGTAAAGAGAAAAGTAAAATTAAAAGTAATAAAGTAATGTACTTAAAAATAATTAAGCTATGATTGTTAAAAAAGATATCATAAGAAAACAAATAAAAATTAAAACGACCCGAAGAAAATTTATGGAACTAATTATTCCATCACAAGAAATAAGAGAGGTTATAAAACAAGAATTATTGGATGAAGAGAAAGAGAGAAGCAAGAAAAAGAAGCCCAGAAAGCTCTACTAGAGTTAAAACCTCTTAAAGAGCAGAAAAAATAAGACGAAATTGAGCAACAAAAAGAAAAAGAAGAACAAGAAGGATTAGAACTAGAGGAAAATACTACAATTAAAAATTTATTCGGGAAGAACATTAAAAAATTTACCGCAGATTTGCTCAACATTATTGTTTATTGGTAAATTAACAGCACGATATCCTGTTAACTTTCCTGTTCTTTTAGTTACCCATAAACAATAATTTAATAAATCGTTATAAACTATGCAGCAACTATATTTAGTAAATTACAAAGTTTTTCTCACTACGCGGAAAAAGAAAGAGAATAAAATAATGCAGCATTAAAATATTGTTCAGAGAATATCATTGCATTAACACAATTTTTTATTGGATCTTTACAGAAATTATCTTCCAAACTAGAATAATTATAAATTGCTGCTTTTAATCTAGTATTCCGTGTGTTTTTGCTCTTAGATCGTTAAATGTGATCCTTAATTTTTTGTCTGGGCGATTTAAAAAATGTATTGAACTTTGCCCAGTAATTTTATTTACACCTGGCGAAGTAATTTGATACACAAATCTATTATCAATTTTTACTCTTTAAGTATCGCTTAACATATTAAGGAATTTATACCAACAGTATTATGGTTATTTACAATAATATTTTTAGCTTTATTTATTAATTTTTATCTTTATCTTGTGTAAAATTAAAATTATGGATTAAATATTTTATCATTTCTTCTTTATAGAAAATTCTTGTACAATATTGCGTTATATCCAAGTCCACCAAAAAGAATTTATCTTGTTTAATATCTTCTAAATTCCCTGATAAACCTTTCATTATATCATACAATTTTGCGGCTGCTAATTCTACTTTATAATGAGAAATGACAAATTCGTTATTATATCTTGTTAAGATTTTAACTAAAGAATTTTTAGGAATTATTTACTTTATTTCTTGGTTCGGTCCTTCGTTATATTTAATTATAGTCGGAAGTTTTGCTTTTACACCACGGTTTGTTAATTTTTATTTAGAAAACTTGGTTCGTAAATATGTATTATTCGAACCAAAAAATAATTTTTTTTACTAAGGTTTTATCCCCTACTTTATCTGTATCTTCTACTCCTTTATTAAAAAAATATTATCGCAAAATGGTTCTGTTTAAGATTTAAATAAATCTTTTCTATTTTTATCGTATTCTATATAATTTATATCGCCAATGTTTGTAATAAGATTTCCAATATTTTCTATATAAAATCAATTTTAAAAGAGAATCTGCAGTAGATTTTTAACGTTCTTTCCGAATAAATCTTTAATTTTTGTAATATTTGCCTCTATTTCTAATCCTTCTTTTCATTATTTTTCTTCTTATTACTCTATTTTGTCTTGTTTTTCCTGCTCTTTAAGAGCTTTTAATTTTAGTAGAGCTTCCTGGGCTTCTTTTTCTTGATTCTCTCTTTCTCATCATTCCAATAATTCTTGTTTCATAACCTCTCTTATTTCATGTGCTGGAATAATTATTTCCATAAATATTCTTCCGGTGGTTTTAATTTTTATTTGTATTTTCTTATATCTTTTTTATCAATAATGGCATAATTATTTTCAAGTACATCATTTTCATTACTTTTCACTTTATTTTTCTCTTTTTTCCTTATTTCTATTTAAGAGCATTCCTTAATTTATTGATCAGACTCGTGTAGCCGAAATTTAAATCGAAAATGGGAACGTTTTCTGTTTGTTTACTGTTAAAATGTGTATTAGTCGAAAGTTACTAGATACGGTAGAAATCGTACCATTTGACTAATATAAAAGGTTTTACTTTTCAAAATGTACACAATATGAAAATTCAAAAATATTTGATATGAAAGTTATGCGAATAATGGTTAAAAGAGAAACTGAATCTGTAGCTGTACCTTATAATCAAATAAAACAGAGAAGTAAAAATTCAACATATTGTAAATAAAAAGATCCAAAGAAGTTTCAGTTTGATTATGACAAACGAATGATACTTGAAGAGAAAGATAGAATAATTCATACTTTACCTTGGGGATACTAAGACTGAATATGCAGGATTTTAATGGACTGCGCTTCATTCAATTTATCAAGGGAGACCCCAGATCCCCCTTAAAATACAAACAAATTTTCTAAGTCAAAGAAAAAGATGCGAATACTAAAGTTAAAATTATTTAAGAGAATTTAAAGTCAAAAAAAAATGTGAACACCAAAATCAAAACCATTTTAAGACTGTTCAAAATCAAATGAAAAAGATGCGAACACCAACGTCAAAGTCATTTTAAGAAAATGTTTAGCTGGTTGCTCGAAATCATCAGCTTTACTTGTTAATATACTCTAAATATACGCAGGAATATATATAGGAACGCCATGATTAAGTTTTTATCATTACAGATTTAAACGAAATTTGATTAGTTATTTATTTATTAGATACCCTGTATTTGTTAAGTATTTATTTTGTAATCATTATTCCGTATTATTCGAATATCAGCTCAAAATACCCCCAAAAAAATGATCTAGTGGAAGAAATTAGTTGCACTAATTCTACTATGGATTATCATTATTCCAGTGTCCATGATAATCGAGAAATGTTTTATTTGTTAGAAGTAGTTATATTTACTGTATATAAATTAATCAACGAACATAAATAATATAATTTGAATTACTGCCTAAAAAAATAATACAATGATAACAAAAAGAAATATTTAAAATAAGGAAAATAATAAAAAATTGATCGTTTAATTCATATTTAAATCTTAACCATACTTTCATAAACTTGCAGTTGTATTACCATACCAATGTATTTTCTACCTCTCAAAAATTTTTTTTTTTTTGTTTGTGGGCGAAAAACGCCTGGCGTTATTATCGCCCGGGATTTTATTAATAAAAAGGTAAAATAACTCCAAAATAATAAAACTAATAAGGTGTAAAATTAATATTAATCATATAATAGAAATTTATTAAAACAAGAGTCAAGAAGGTAAAACAAAACTCAAAACTAATATTGCAGACGATGTCTTTAAAATATAAAAGTTAAAATAATCGAATAAAGAAACTACATAAAACTTACCTAATCCCGATGGGTTGTGCAAAAGACTCCCTTGTCGGATAATAAAATTAAAGACATAGATCCAAAAAAATCAAAATTGAAAATAAAGGTTAAAAATTATCAACAACTTTTCTAGCATAAAAATATATATGATAATATTAAATTTTTGCAGTAACGTGGTACTATGCAAAAACAGAAACATCCGGTCCAAAATTTCCTTATTATTATACAACAGATCACGGATGTTTCTAGGTAGATTAAACTTACGACGCAACGCCGCATAACATATGCAGTTCACGAGAATGTGGTGCACAGTCATGCGGCAGTTGCATCGTGTGCATAGGGGGTGGGACTTCTCCTGACATTAGGTAGTGTGATCCTCGTATGTTCTATCCGTAACCGGCATAGGACCACTTCCTCACGACGAGACTTTCTGCAAGAGGAGCCCCATGGTAACACTGAATCTTTAATCCGTCGGAGTTAATTATCGACGGTAGTCGCTCAGTCACTTTGCCACCTTGCTCTCAGTGATTGTTTTACACGATTGATAAAATCAAAGGTAGTAACTCGGTTGGTGAAAGGAGGTTGAATACACGCTTCTTTGGCAGCATAATCTGCTCTTTCATTACCAAGAATCTCTACGTGGCTAGGGACCTAGCAAAAACTTACTTTTGTGTTGCGATTACCTAGCTCAGCGATTGCATCGTAAATTTCAATGACGACAGGATGTTTGGAATAAAAGTTTTCTAACGCCTGGAAAGCACTACAAGAGTCACTGCAAATAAGAATGTTTCTATATTTAGGGTTAACGATATGTAGAGCGATATTTATTGCGAGTATTTTTAGCGGTGAACACATTACCACTGAAAAATTGAGTCTATACTAGTCAAATTTATTTGCCATTGAATTTCCGCTTCATATTAACTGTAAAATATTTGAAAAGTATTATTTAATTTTTCAATTTATTCATCTAATGACATTTCATTATTAAATTTTTGTTTCAAAAATAAAAGAAAAGTGGATTTTAGTTCCTAAAAAACGTCTGAATGTAAAAATTTATGTCCTTGTGAACGCACAAAAAAATACTTTAAAAATATCAGCTGAACATCTTTAATAATGTTTTTTTTCATTATTTTTGCCGGATTTGGACTTTAATGTATTTTTAAAGGTTTTTCATTATTTTAAAGTAATCCCTATATCATTCAGAAATATTTATTTAAAAAAATGGAATACTTGATTTAATTAGCCGAATAAAAAATTAATTACGCTAATTAAAAGAAACCAGTATTAATCGGAGGATAATCCGTTGTTCAAAATAAATCTTTTAAAGTTAACTACTAAATTAATTACTGTGGAAAAGAAATTACTCTAATTAACACATAATATCATAGCTACTTTATAAAGACAAGAGCCCACCAGTAATTTATTTTTGAAGTTGCTGTCGTAATAAATGTGATATATGTATAACATTATCCGCTAATATAATTTAATCTATGACTTAATATTGGTCCGTGTTTTTCATTACTACTTATATAATTTTACTCAGCTTATCAAAATAAACGAATATTTCCCAGATTATTCTTTTTTTTTAATTACTAAAATATTTATTTCAAGAATAATATAAATTAATAAAAAATATTCATATTTATTATTTAAAAAATGAAGATAAATAAAAAGCTATCGGTTCAAAAAGCTCAAATTGGGCTACAACTTGTTAATAAGTTTTATTTTGCAGTTTAAAAAAAGTATTATTTGAATTTATTTTTTACATTTCATACAGGTTAAATTTAAATTCAAGTAAGGTTAAAATGTTCATGAAAGGTTTCTTCTTTTTTTCTTTTTTTAAAGAAATAAATCTATAAATGAAATGAAATTACGAATAACAACACGTTAAAATATGAGAAAAAAGTAAATAAAATGGCATATAAAAGTATCTCCTTCCCATAATTGTAACATGAAAGATACTTCTGCTTGGAAAGATAAAAAGGTATTCTAGATCTGCTGGTATAATGAACATAAAACGTAATCAACTCTAATTCAAATTAATACTGCAACTAATTATTCTACATGCATAAACCACATACTTATTAAAATAATATAATATTTTCGGAATAAGAGGTTATAATTTAGTTTCAAGTAGCGTAAATGATAACGAAGTTTTAAAGAAAAAGAACTAAATAATATTATCTCACATTTAATTAGAACTTTAATAAAGTTTTTTTTTCTGTAATTGCTCTTATTTGTAAGAACTTCCATTTTATTTTATTTAATGTTAATTACAATCTCGTGGTACAAATTATTAAAGAAACAACCATGATTTATAAATGCAATTTAGATATCAAATTCTGCTTGCATGTAATTAAACAACACAATTTTCACATGTACATAAACGCGCGGGCGCACACACACACACAGACGCACAATTTTTCTTCATTAGGTAATAATTTTAGAATATTTGTTATAAAATACGAGATACAATATTAATGTAATTATTTGTTTTGCTTACTGCTTACTAGTAATAACTTTGGTATAAAAATTTGTATATTTTTTTTTAACTTTTAAGGCCGCAAAGAACCACTTTCGTGAGAATAATTCAAGTCTTTTTTGCCGATCTTTTGGCCTTTAAGTTCTTAGCTTTTACTTTTTCCCAATATTTAGTCATTCTTAATGATCTTGCTTTACGATCCTCTTCTGAATAAACCCTTTTTGTATAATTAAAAGTTCTTACTTTAAAGTTGGTATTCGGATCTTTAATAATAAATTTTAATTTTTCGAATTTATTAAGTAAATCTTCGTAAGTCAAATTTAATTCTTGCATATCTTCTTTAATTTCTTTGATCCATAATTGCGGATTTTTTAAAGACCAAAACTGATCGATAATTCTCTTAGTAATCCTATCCTGCGGTAATCTTAACATTTGTGCACAGAAAGAAATTTGCTTCTTTTTCATAGTATCAATTAAGGACACCAAGTTTTCGTACAGGAATTTATTAGACAATAATCTGTAGTGATTTTCGTGTTTATATTTTTTGTTTATGCAGGTTCTAAGAATCCTGCGTTCAACTTTAAACAAAGGTGTAGTCCTTTGTATTTATTTTATAAATATTATAAAATAATCGTAAATTATTCAACCAATATAATAATAATATTATTAAATTTAGGAACTTTCTTTATACAGTATATCTGGAATAAATTTTAAAAGAATTATCGTTTTATTTTTACATTAACTTAAAAAAATGTCCGGTTAAAGCACATAGATATTATTACAAAAATTGTATATTTATCACTTATAAAAAATATGTAGTTCTTAAAATAAATTATACAATTTTGTAATATAAGAGTAATAATTAAATTATTTTTTTCTTTTTATTGCAGGTTAAAAAAGAAGAAAGGCTCATTTTTTCAGTCAATAACTTCCCTACAAAAGAATAGTGCCAAGGTAATATTAAAATTTATTATAATTTAATAAATATTTTAAATTAAAAAAGTACATAAATAATAAACAGAAAAAAAGGAAAAAAATATCTTATTATGAAAATAAATTTACAAAACTGATAATAAATACATCAATTTAAGTATTTATACAGAAAATGTTTTATTCACTTATTTTTTTGTAAGATGTAATTTAAAATATAACGAATTATTCTTAAAAGCAATCTAAAAGCAAGAAAAATTAAATAATCTTTTTAGTTGCCTGTCACCCGTTTTGACATCTTAAATATTTTAAAACAAAGGTCTTTCCAATTATTGATATTTAGACAAATTACTTTATCCTTTTTTTCAAATTTATATTATAGTAAATCAAGGTAACAAAAGATTTTTAATTTTTTAAACAGCAGACTATTTTATTAAAAAAAAATTATATAAACTACATCATAATCTTTTTTTTCTTATTTAATTTATTTAAATAAATTTTATTTAAAATTATATGTGAATATTTAAGAAAATCTAAACGAAAAATCAAATTTAAGAACAACGATATGAAAAATAACAATTGCTCGTTTATTTAGGCAGATCTTTATATTGGTTTCTTAACTCAATTGTAAAACTGTTACAAAATAGTTTTTCTATGATAAAAATTATCAAATCAATAAAGAATTTAGGAAAATATATCAAAAAAAAACAAAGAGAAAAAGGAACAAATTATTAAAAAAATATTTTTGACGTAGAATTCGATTACATATTTTATTCAACGTAGCGTTATGATCAATATGTTATATGGATTTATATTTCCCACTTGTATTTTTATTGCAATTCAAAATTGGGCTTAAGAAGATTATTTTGGTAAGAAAACTTATAAAATAACTTATAAATTTCTCTTTATTTTTTTATGCATTAAATATTATTAATATAATATTTTTTTTTGTCTTCTATCATTTGACTGGTTTGATGCAGCTCTCCAAGATTCCCCATCTAGTGCTAGCCGTTTCATTTCCGTATACCCCTACATCCCTAAAAATTTGTTTAACATATTCCAAACGTTGCCTGTCTACACAATTTTTTTCTTCTATCTGTCCTTCCAATATTAAAGCGACTATTCCAGGATGCCTTAATATGTGGCCTATAGGTCTGTCTCTTCTTTTAGCTATATTTTTCCAAATGCTTCTTTCTTCATCTATTTGTCACAACACCTCTTCATTTGTCACTTTATCCACTCATCTGATTTTTAACATTCTCCTATAGCACCACATTTCAAAAGCTTCTAATCATTTCTTCTCAGGTACTCCAATCGTTCAAGTTTCACTTCCATATAAAGCGACGCTCCAACCATATACTTTCAAAAATCTTTTCCTGACGTTTAAATTAATTTTTGATGTACACAAATTATATTTCTGACTGAAGGCTCGTTTCGCCTGTGCTATTCGGCATTTTATATCGCTCCTGCTTCGTCCATCTTTAGTAATTCTACTTCCCAAATAACAAAATTCTTCTACCTCCATAATCTTTTCTCCTCCTATTTTCACATTCAATGGTCTATCTTTGTTGTTTCTACTATATTTCATTACTTTCGTTTTGTTCTTGTTTATTTTCATGCGGTAGTTCTTCATCATGCGTAGAACATCATCCATGCCATTCATTGTTTCTTCTAAATCCCTTTTACTCTCAGCTAGAATTACTATATCGTCAGCAAATCGTAGCATCTTTATCTTTTCACCTTGTATTGTTACTCCGAATCTAAATTGTTCTTTAACATCATTAACTGCTAGTTCTATGTAAGATTAAAAAGTAACGGGGATAGGGAACATTCTTGTCGGACTCCCTTTCTTATTACAGCTTCTTTCTTATCTTCTTCAATTATTACTGTTGCTGTTTGGTTCCTGTAAATGTTAGCAATCGTTCTTCTAGCTCTGTATTTGAACCTTAATTTTTTTTAAATGCTGAACATTTTATTCCAGTCTACGTTATCGAATGCCTTTTCTAGGTCTATAAATGCCAAGTATGTTGGTTTGTTTTTCTTTAATCTTCCTTCTACTATTAATCTAAGGCCTAAAATTGCTTCCCTTAATATACATTACGTAATATTACTACGTAACCCTAATATTATTAATATGCGAATGTGTAATATGCTAATATGTAACTAAAGAGACATATAATTTTTACTTGAATTAAAAAAAATAGTAACATCTACATTCATAAAAATAAAAAAATAATAAAAATAATTAGCTTGGTTGTAATTTAATTAAGCAAATCAATCTGATTTTAACAAAATATTATTTAAAATTTAAACGTAGAACTGGATTACCCATTTCATTTAAGATTTAGATTTCCTTTCTTATATTTAATGAAATTTAATAGAATGCAACAAAAGTAGAAAAATTTATCGAAATAGTAAAAATGAAAAATTAGTAATCCATGATGTACAAAATAACGACGCAGCCCGTTACAAGATAGACATTTACTGTGTATCACAATTCCAGTATACCTTTTAGTAATATTACACAATTCCAACCAAACGAATGTTATAACGAAAAAAATAACTGGATACTCTTTGTTCTAGTATAATTTTTGATTACCTTATAAGAATATTTTGAGAATATTGTTTTCGTATAAAAAATTATACTAAATTATAAAAAATTAAGCAGTAATCCTCTGACTGCCTAAGGGCTTCCACCTCGAAAAACTTGAACCCTATCAAAGGAAGAAGGAAAATTGAATGTCAAATACATACAATTTTTCAGGAAACGAATTTTAAGATTTGAAAATTTATTTATTTATTTCAGTTGTTTTAACACAATTTTCTTTAACAGTTATATAGTTTTTTGTTTTTTTTTTAATTGCCAAAGAATGGAATGTATAAGTAATCATATTTTTTATAAATTATCCCATGAATACCAACCTTACTGGACAAGAAAGAAGAATGTCATCCTTTATGTAGGAAGTTTATTAAACTAAATCATCCGTTAAAATAAATTACTACATTTTTTGTATTTTATTATATCTTAAAATAGCCAATCGTCTAGCCAGGGGGCAGAGCCCCCTGACCACTATGTCTTCATTATCTTTATGGCTATGAGAAACGTTTGCATTTATATGATCGTTCAACCTCCAGGCGTTGATCTCTTTCCTCTTTGGTTTTTTGTTCTTTGAGACCCCCGGCTTCGCTTAGCGGCACTTGATGATCGTCCTAAATTCGATTTCTTCTTACAGGGCATAATGAAAAAGAATGAAAATACTATATGGAAAGAAGAAGAAAAAATGAATAATAAAAGGGGATGTTTGATACAAAAAAAAGAAGAGGAAACGATTAGGAAGTATTCACGTTTATAAATACTTGACAAAAACTATTTCCAAAAGTCAGAATAGTAGTAACTATAGTAATGTGAAAATGAGATATCCTACAGATATTCGTTAAAAAGAATTAATTAGTAATTTTACTTCATTATATTTCTGTTGCCATGGTGATAGAAGTATAATGGAGTAAAAGGATTAATTTTTGTTTAATGAATATCTTTAATCCACAATTTTATTCCCGAGTGGGCCAGGATCTCGGTAAGTGTCTTAAAACCTTCCCAGGAATAACACAAATGTATCCTAAAAATTTAAAGCAATCGGTTGATTGGTTTCTGCGTGATGCTGTTGCAAACGAACAAACAGACAAATTTTGGATTTATGTATAAGATTACAAATTAAAAAAATTTACTTAACCGTCGCTATTCTTTTATTAAAAAAAGGAAAAAAAGAATAATTTTGCTGGATATTTATTGTAATTAATGAATTACTAATTAATGAAATTAAAAGAATTAATTTAATTAAGGAAAATAGGAAAAAAAGAGTTTTTGTTTTAAAGACACGATTGTAGCATGTGAACATTTCTTAAGTATCAAAAATCCAAGACAAACCATAAAAAAAAATATTCGAGAAAAAAAACACTGGTTGCTGAAGATAATGCGTGAGTGTTAAAGCTAAATACGGATTTTGTATACACATTATTTGTATTTATATTTGGAAATGGCCAGTTCATAAATATTCATGCATAGACTTCTTTACTCTTCGAATGGAAATTTGGCAATTATTTTTCTGGTATAAAATTCTTCGGGTTTTTTTTATTGTTCATCATGCAGTATTTAAATTTTTGGAATTTCGTCAACGATTTCTCTAACTTTTACGCTTCGTTCTTTGCAGATAGCTTACACTTCTCTGAAATACTATTTTTTTTAAATAAATTCGTCAGAGAAGCTTCAAGTTTCCGTTTTCAGACACCCGAATAAAATGTTACATCAGAGGAAAAATTAGTCGTATACTATTCATTGTATTGTATTATAAAATTATATCGTATCATGTAATCCTGTACTGTACACAGAATAATATTTAAGTGTGGAAACAGCTTTAAAACTGCATATCTGAGAGGTATTTATAGGCAGAAAGAAATGAGGTTCTACCTAGTTAAAAAAATTTACATGATAGATTTTTAATTTTTCCGCCATATTGAATCAAACTTAATTTTTTTAAATAAGAAGGTGGGGATTTAAACTTTTATAAGAAAAACAATGGTGAAACCCTTTTTTCTATTAATGCCTTCGTTATCGAGTTATAAGCATTCAAATTTGCAATGACGGAAAAATTGTTTAAGAATAAAACGAGGTAAAACGCGCTATATGAACAATTTATTGCATTTTACATTCATAATAGATACAATAACGAACTTTAAACAGTGCTATAATATTGATAATTATTTTATAATCACATATAAAAAAAAAAATGTTCCTAACAGTAAAACTTTTCAGTTATATGAAGTGAGATTATAGCAAATATAAAAAAAAAATGTAAAACTTCAGTGAATAATAAAAACACAATTTTACAGTTTTTTTTGAGATGTTGCAACTGACTTAAAAACTACAGATAGATCCTTGTATCTTAAACTACTGTAATATTTATTTCATATAACAAATGGAAAACGACCGACAGGAATACAGTTCAGCAATCAATAAAATACAGGATAACATTAGTGAACATAATGACGTAAGAACAAGTTACTCATTCCAGCTGTCCAAATATTACTGTCAGAAGAACTGATTTAAATTCAAAAATCAAGGTTTTTTTACTGTTACTTAAAGCAAAAGCTGGCAAAGTATTGCATGAATTTCCAGGGTATTAATAATTTAAAATAAAAAGCAAAAAAAAAAAAAAACAAAACAGAATATGTATATTTTTAGAAGTGCGGAGTAGATTTTAAGAAAGATCTTTCTAAAATTATTCATATATAGGTTAAGCTTAACAAATTTCCTTCAGTAATGTTTTCTGTAAAACTAATATCCCTCCTTCAATAAAGATTAAAATAAGAAAAAGAACATTTAAAAAAAAATGATCTATATTTTAGGTCTGTGATTTGTAATTTAAAAATTTTTTGATAGCTATATATATGAAGTATAAACTTGCAAAATATTTAAACCAAAGGAAAATAAAGTAAAAGAACAATAAAAAGTAGATTATAATTTTAAGAGGTGGTGATTGATGTTTTGAAAAAAAAAATTTTGGATTATTTCTGTATAAATTGTAGGTAACATTGTTTTAACAATTTTTTTTTCTAAAATGTCTCTGAAGAAAATATTTGTGATTTTGTATTCCATTCAACTGGCGATTCCAATCAATAGAGTTGATAACTGGATTGAAATTTTTGGCTTTTATTTTTTTCCAACAAAAATAAATTCAACCATATTATTTTTGTATACAAAATGATAAACTAAATTTAAAATCCATTACACTATTTCAGAAACTATAAGTAAAGATGATTACATACAATCACAATGTAGAGAGGTTTCCATCGCAGCTTCTCAAAAATTAAGTACTAATATTCTTATAAAGAACATTTAATGTAAGAACATATACAAAGGTAGTTCAGAGAACAGTCCCGGTGGTAGTTCAACATAAAACAAACACAATCAAAAGAATTCATAATCAAGGGGAAAAAATGAAATTAAAACTATAATTAATAATGAAAAAATAATAATTAAAATTGAAGGAAGTGAAATAATGATATGAAGTGTTACCCTAAATTAATGCAGTTCCACCTCGAATCACATAGTCACAAATTAGAAAAAAAACTTTTTTAAAATCTAAACGATAAATAGAATGAATGAAATGCGAAATGGTAGCTGTCGGATTACATACACAGACATTTCATCTTAATAAAATTGTAAAAAAGTAACAAAACAAATAGTAGAAAAGATTGAATCTGAAATAACTATTCATTCGATATTAATTTTGTAATTCATATTTTTCATCGAAATTAAACATGACTGTACGAAAGTTAAAAAAATGTACTTTTCTCTAACGACAATTTCTTGGAGAAATGAATAATTTTATCCTTTATCACAGTGCCAAATACATTCTTCCGAAAAATTCAAGTTTAGTTAATTCTAATATAGCAATCACTTTGATAGACTTTAAAAAAAAATTACAAATGTCACGTTTTTCTATCGATAGTAGCAATCAACAGAGAAATATATTACAAAACAAAGCTACAATGTAACCACCGGATTAGTCTAGTGGTTAAACTCCTCATCGAAAAATCAGCTGATTTTCGAAGTCGAGAGTTTTAAGTTTTGAGTCCTTGTAAAAACAGTTGCTTTTATATAGATTTGAACGCTAGATTGTTGATACTGGTGTTCTTTACTGGTTGGGTTTCAATTAATCACACATCTCAGGAGTGGTTGATCTGATTCTGTTCCAGTCAATATATCTACCGGTACATTTACACTTACACTGAAGCTATATCAGGCCTGGCAAGCGGTAGTGGTAATTGCATTTTCACACACACACGCGCGTGCCAAGACCCGATAATACGAGGCTCAGCCGATAAATTTTACACACTAGCGTGCTGCACGAAGACAAAAGGTACTAACGACCGTTGGGCGTAGCAGCCCATGATAGCTAAAATCCCCTTCTACAAATCTGCGATAATGCGTTGCAATCCGTTTACCGGTTAGTTTTCAGTAGCAGTTAAAATGGAGTCGAGTACGGCCAATATGTCAACACGGTTAAAACAGCGCGCAGTGATCTAATTTTTAACAGCAGAAAATGTGTATGTAAGAATATTTTTCATCGTTTAAACGCAGTTTACAGTAGTGAAACGGTTGATAGGAGTACTGTGAACAGATGGACGTTGAAATTTCGCAAATATGAAGCTGGTAAAGCGACAATTGAGGACGACGCACTTCGCACGGACGACCAGTTTTTGTGACTGACAAGAAAAATCGAAAGGAAGTGGAATAATTTGCTTCAACGTGACCGGCAAATCACCCAGCAACGCATCACTATTCAGTTAGGCATTTCTAAAGAACGAGTAGGCCATATTGTCGAGCAATTGGGTTACCATAAGATCTGTGCACGATGGTTACCACGCAAACTCACCGCAAGCTGAAGTTTGAGCCTATTCCGCATCCGCCATACTCCCCAGATTTGGCTCCGTGCAACTTCCACTTCTTTCATCCCAAGAGGGATCTTAAAGGTGATCATTATACCACCGACGATGAGGTGAAGGAATCTGAGGCCACTTGGATCCGGGGAAGACCGTCAGAATTTTTCAGTGGCGGAATGCAAAAACTTGTCACACGTTGGGAAAAGTGTATCAGTGTAAACGGGGATTATATAGAAAAATAAATGCTGCATTTTTCAACTAAGATATTGCACTTTTATTCATTTTTTATTTCATTACAATATCTGTTTTCATTCCCATTCTACGTATATATGTGCAAAATTTATCAGCCAAGTCTCGTAGCTGGAAAACTGGTTGGAAAACAAATAGAGCAACAATGTAACGAGAAATATATTATAACTGATAGATGAAACATAAAAATATATATATATATATAAAAAAAAAAAATAGATGATGAAGGCAAAAAATCATATCGATATATATACAGAAAGTAATAAAGAAAATTGATGGAAATATCTAATGAGGTAGAAAATGTACGAACTGGAAAAATCAATGTAACAAAATAAAACTTACGGGAAAAGTATGTGAAAATGTATTATAATCAGAGAGGGGCGAATAAAAAACATTCGTTACAAAGAAAATAACGTTACAAAATAAAAGTAAGGTGGTAGGATTAGTTAGAAGAACTGAATAGAGGAGAAAAATTATTCTGTTAAAGTGCTGTAGGAGAAAAAAAGAAATTGATGATGATTTCAGAGTAGACCCTATTATACTACAATCTGGGTTTGATAGAGCTCTAAAAGGTTTAACAAGATTGAAGTAGTAAGAATTGATGATATACCATCTGAAATACTATGCAGTCAGAAAGAAACAAGAATAAATAAGCTTAACACATTAGTACGTAGAATTAATGAGATTAGAGAAATAACTTCAGATTAACAAAAAAAAAACCATTATGATTGTTATTGTACAAAGAAAACAGTAGCAGATTTACGTGAGAACTATGGCACCATCAGTTATAATTTTTCATGCATCAAAAATATTTTCTAGTGCTAAGTTGAAATAAGAAGAACGAATGATAGAAGTTAAATCAAATGAAGGTTGATTGGTTTCAGAAAAATAATGCATAAAAGAGATGTTAGTATAGTCATCAGATTAATTGTTAAAGGTATGAATAATAATGCTATCTAAATAGCATAAATAGAAATTAAAAAAACATTTGATGAAGTCGAAATGAATAAAATGATTATAATTTTAGGAAAATTTGGAATTAAGTACATAGAAAAAAGTTATATTTAATTGTAAAAGAATCAGATAATAGTTATAAGAATAGAATTTGAAGAAAAACAAGCTCCGACCAAGAAATTAATGGGGGATGTAGATTGCCCGTTTTACTTTTCAGTTGTACAAAAAAGTCGCACTTAAGGAATTAAACAAAATAGATGAAAGTTCAGTAACGGTTCAAGAAGAAAAAAATAAGTTAAGTACGAAAGATAGATAAATAACATAGTTGAAAAATAAGAAGATTGATCCATTAACGACATTGTTCTTTTAGAGGAAACCAAAACGTGTTAAAACATTAGACAGCATGAATTTATTAAAAAAAAAGAAATTAATTTCGAAAAATCCAAGACAAAAACAAAAATGAAATGTGACAGAAAATGAAAGTGAGTAAGAAATTATATATGAAGGTAGTGAAAAAAAGTTACTTGAAGTGCAAGAATTTTGTTAATTAGGAGTAAAATTACAAAGTCTACATGAAGCAAAGCAGATCAAAAGTAGACTGACTGACACACGCGAGAGCTTTTATGTAAAATGATGGGCAATAACATATTTAAATAGATCCTGGCATAAACTTTTATTCTGAATAAAATGGTATGAAAAAAGTCATAGAAACTAAACACAAACCTAACTATTTTAATGTTTATTAAAAACAAATCGTATCAGAATGTGAGATTTTAGCCGGTTATTAAACAAAAACTACTAAAATTACAGTTCTGAAAACTATTTTTTTTTTTCAATTTTTCAGATCAGATTTCATATAAAACCACAAAATGTACTCCTTATTTTCGATCTCAAGTTTTATTGACTGGCTTAATTTTACCGATGGCACAGAAATCAGTACAAATCTTTCACCAGCCGATACTCGCAAACAAAGTGTTGCCGACTTATGTTTATATGAACTTTCTTCTTTATTTCCAGAAAAAATTTCCTAAAAATTCCTTACATTTTTCGTGAATCTCGCTTATAAATATTTAAAAAAAAGAATAATGTTAAGTCATAGCGCCAAATTAGCTTACACTTAAGACCCAATTGGTGGAGTAACGTTAAAAGAAAGTTGATACTTGGATTTACCTGAACCGTTGTTAAATATTATTCTTAGAAAATATAAATGAAGATATTATTTTGGTAATAAATACTTGTTTTTTTTTGTTTTTTTTTTACATTGTTTTAAATGATAAATGAAATTAATCAATCCACTGACCCGGCACCACTTCAGTTGTGGACCGCACAAACTTGTATTCTTGAAATTAGATGACCGAAATATTTCTCCTAATCCTTTATCCTCATAAATAAAACTTTTAACTATAAGAACTCTCTCCCATTTATATCTCACTCGTTGAAATTATCTTCTTTTTTATTTGAGGAACCAATTTGTGCCTTACTCACTGAACTGCTGTGAGTCCCAAATTTATATCACTCTTTTTTATTACAATTACAGCATTTAAAAAAATATGTATTATATATATATATATATTGTATTAAAAATGTATAGAACAAAATTTCGTATGCAAAAAGTATAGATTAAAAAACAAATAAAAATTGGGAGGTAAATGTTTTGTTGCAGTGTAGTATTGTTGTTTTGGGCGAAGCAGTCAATCTCTTAAAAAAAGAACTGCTTAATTATTCCAATATTTTAATCTAGGTAACCAGGTTAGGTTAGCTGTACAGTCTAGGGTAGAAACTAATTTCTTAAATAATATTAAGTTTCATGTTTGTATTTGGAAATCAAACGTGTTTTGTAAAAATAACGGTTTGAGTATAGCAATATTTAAATTTTAATTAACGGAGCGAACGGGAATAAAGCATCTACCCTTTCATACAATAAACTTTTTTGCTTGTAATTTAAAAGTAGAATCGATTTTGAAAAAAAAAGAATCGCTATCATAATATTTTAATTTTTGCTAGTTTAAAGGAAAAGGCAAAATATTTAGAGGGTCTGGCGATGTAGAAAGCTCCGAATTCTAACATACTGAAACAGTTTTTTTTTATAAATTATAAAAAAAAAGTTAATATTATACAAACACTTAAAAAGGACTTTTATGAAAACGTTCATAAATTTTTTTTATCATTATTATTCGAATTCTTTAATTATTTATTTTTATTGAATTAATATAAAAAAGGAAACTATATTACAGTAAAGTGAATATTCTTAAAATAAATTCTGAAATATTTCGTGCTGAATAAATAAATATATTTATATACTCTTTACTCAATACTTGATTTATGAAAGTATCTTATATAAAATATCTTGTACACTAATTCAAAGAAGAAATTCTATATTATTAATGATAAGAAAAGTAAATATAACATGAAAAATGACACGAGATGTTTTAAAATAATGATGGCAAGAACAAAGAGTTTTTTAATAATGAAAACATTGACATGACTGACAACATCGTGTAAAAGAGTAATTGGGGAAAACTAAAAAGTAGAATTTTTAAAAGAAAGAAAAACTTGTGAGAGTAAGTAATATAAAAATTTTTAATGGTAGGATAGTATTAGAAAAATTATATAACACTAGTTTTCAATTGTGATTAATTACTTTTTCTTTTTACATCTGACCAATGTAGCTGAAATAGCTAAATTAAAGAGGAAAGTCATGACAAAAGTCATAATCATATCAAAAATATGTCCGGAGTTTGCAAATCTTTACAATCTAAGATCTAGAAAGTTCATATATACAAAAAGAAAACAGTATGCATGTATCTGCCTACGTAAGTGCGCCAAATTGCTTTTGGCCTAATATCTCAAGATTGACAAAACCAATTTTCTTCGAATTTGACTAAAATATTTTTATATATGGGTTATTAACTTTTAATAAAATATGGGTTATATTATGGGTAATAATAATATACAATAAAATATGGGTAATAATATGGGTTATAATAACTCAAAATTCGATAAGGAGGTGGGGAGGATATCGCGAAAAAAACAATTTCGATTTTCTTTAGAGGCGTTTTAGTGAAAACTTCATTTAAGAAAATTTATTAGCTAAAATGACTATATAAAAAATCCAAAAAAATTTTATAAAAAACCATCCCCATCTCTTAAAATTAAAATTATATATATTTTGTTCCTTTACACTATCTCCTTTAGGTATAAATATTTTTTGAAATTTTATACTTCATATATAGAATTATCAAGAAGTATTTCAAAATCTAGATTATTATACAGAAAATAAACTTATACAGATAACATCATAACTTACGATTCGAATCACCCAACGGAACATAAATTAGCGGCTTTTAGATACGTAGATAGATTACATAAATTACCATTAAAGAAATAAGCATAAAAAAAGAATTAAACACTATTTTTCATATGCAGAAAATAAAAACGGGTATAAAAAAGAAATGATCAGAAAAGTGAATAAAAATAGAAATGAAGTTAAAGAAACCTTTAAATTGAGTAAATTAACATTTACTGGAAAAGAAATTTACCCAATTAAACAATTCTTTAGTAAATATAATACAAAAATGGCTATAAATACAAATAATACACTAAAAAAAAAAATTGTAATAGCAATAAAGAAGAAAAAGATATTTACAGTAATAATAGTATAAATAGAATAAAATGTAAATGCAATGCAACATATATTGGACAAACAGGAAGAAAATTAAAAATGAGATATAACGAACACATCACATCTTTTAAAAATAAAAAACAAGATTAAATTATGCAACGCATTTAATAAAAGGACATATCCCAATGAAAATGGAAGAATCAATGAAATTAATTCAAAATTGTAAAAAAGGAAGATGAATGAACATTTTAGAAAATTTAGAAAACTTTAAATTAATAAGCAAAAATAAAACGATCATAAATGAACAGATCAATTATCAAAGGGATGTCCTTTTCAACAACCTCAATATATTGACACAGGAGGTGGATTAAAAAAATTAAAAAAATAAGAATAACCATTAATAACAAACACACAAGAAGAAGGCCAGATGAGACATGACGTCAAATATAGGGAGGGGCGTTGTCTAAATGCTATTTAAAGATTAACAGAAATATAAAAAATCAGTACAATAAGTTTTAACAGTGGAGTGGTTTCAAAACATGTCAACAACAGATAAAAAAATGAAGCTAATAAAGGTAAGCAGTACTCAAAATAGAAATCATACTGTTCTTATATTAAAATATAATAATATTTATTATTATCTTAATAACAATTAAAATTTATTTCTCTTTTGTGGCAATGTACAGAGTGTATCACGAAGTAGGGCCAGTAGACCGGGCTATTCTAATCATTAAAATAATGGAAAAGTCAACAAAACATATGTCCTTAAAATGATTCCTTTGCGAGTTACGGCTAGAGAACGATTTCACTCGGGTTTCAGTTGCATTGGTGATATGAGGTCAAACTGAAATTTTCAAGACTTTATTAATGGGCAGAGTTAGTTTTTTCTTATGACTTTTTAAGTGAAAAAACGAATAAAATAGGTCCCAGAACCATATCTGCAGTAGTTTCTGAAATATGGGGGTGAAAACCAATAAATTGGGGTAAAATTCCCTGTGTTTACGTCTGATGTATAATAAATTTGTTAAATGAGTAATAAAAACATAAAAATAAAAAAAAATAAAAAAAAACTTGTAGAGAATTTATTTTTGAACAAAAAGGTTTAAAATAAAATAAAGAAAAGTTAGAAAAATTCGAATTTTATTTAGAAACAATATATCAAAGTGCATTATACGAACCAGTTTATAATAAATGTTGAAAATGAGCCCGCCATTTTCAACACATTTCTTGGTACGCTTCTGTACTGCTTTTGTTGCCCTTTTAGTTCTTTAGGGCTGTCCTTAAGTTGCTCAACCGTATTCATAATGCGGATAATTAATTCCTCACAAGAATGTGTTTTTATGTTGTATACAATATTTTTCATTCATCTCCAGACGCAAAAATCTAAACATATTACATCAGGCGATCTTGGTGGCCAGGTATGTTGACCACCACGACCGATCCATTTCTTAGGAAAATGATGATTTAAGTGAGTATAAAACAGCACAAGAGAAGTGGGAAGGGGCACCATCGTCTTGGAAGTGTACTTTGCATCTCAGCGCTAGACGAACATCTACAGCTGCGGAAATTCTTCTTAAAGAAAGTGCAAGTAGATCTCAGCATTTATGAAGAGGTTCAAATAGCAGATTGTGAAGAAAGCCGCACCATACATTGACACTAAATTGGTGTTGAAAATTGCCTTCCACCTTTTCATGAGGATTTACTTCCGCCTATGTATGCTCATTGCGTAAGTTGTTGACGCCATTTCGAGTGAAATTTGCTTCGTCGGTAAACAAAACATACTTGTCGAGTTGTCGATTTATGTTCCACCACTTGCAGAACTCCAAGCAAAGCGGACTATTTCCTGGGTGTAGATGTTGAACTGGCTGTTTATGATAAGTATACACAAAAAACTTGTTTTAAGTGTCCTAAGAACCTTCGAATGTGAAACTCTGATCTGCTTAGAAAGACATCGTGGCTGGACTGCGCTGAACTGCATCGATAATAATTTCATCAATAACAGCGTCGTGCTGGACAGATAGTTCGTAGCTCGTACGAATACTAGGTAGTGAACCTGTTTTCCGAAGATTACGAAAGATTCCGATAATTGTTTTGGGATTTGGAATCCTGCGATTCGGAAAACTTATTTTATATTCTACTGTAGCAGATGTAGCATTACCGTTACACATACCGGAAATGAATATCATATCAGCGTATTCGTCTGTTGTAAATAAGTTCAGGATTACTTAAATGACAAACCGATCACGTTAAAACTAAAACCTTCACTAACGACAGCACTGTTCACAGTACCTAATTTACTTAATGTACGTTACCGAATGATTTAAATACTAATACAGTATTGTGCATTACTGATCAGCTGTTGTTATTTTATTGCCAACTTCGAAATAAACATTTTTCAAATCTATTGGGTTTTTGTCATTAATAAAAACACTTCATCTAAGTAATTTTTATTTTACAATTGTGTAATTTCCAGTTTTCATAAAACGTTTTTAACCATTTTTAACAGTAAAGTTTGTTTTACAAATTTTTCACATTACCTAAAAAATAATTTGGTATTTGTTTAGATTAAATTACTACTTTTGTAACAAATGTAGTAATCTAATTTTTGAATAAAATTCAATTCAAATTTTTCAACTTTTCTTTCTTTTATTCAAATTATCTTAGATAATTTGGTTCAGAATCAAATTCTTTACAAGTTTTGTTTAAAAGTGTTATGTTTTATTACCCATTTAACAAAGTTATTGTACTTAAAACATAAAAAACAGGATTTTTTTTAACCAATTTATTTGTTTTCACCTCAGATTTTTTTAAAACGTGCTGTAGATACGGTTCTGGGACCTATTTTATTTTATAGGTCAAAAACAATAAGAAATACCTAATTGTGTCCTTTAATTAACGTTCTGAAAATTTCAGGTTGATCTCATTTTACTGGAATAGCGGAAATCCAAGCGAAATCTTTCACTAGCCGTGACTCGCAAACGATATTTTTTAGAACATTTGTTTATGAGTACTTTCCAAGTAGTTGTACTTGTGAAAATAAGTTCTACATTCTGGAATACATCTTGGTTATGAACATCCTAGGAGAACTTCGTTATACACTCTGCATATTCTGTTTTTTTATTGGCTTTTTTAATTTTTATTTCTAATAGCCAGGAAAGTCATGCAGTACTTTGCAATCAAAGTCATGCAATCATTAAATATTTAATTAATCAATGAACACATAATAACCTAATTATTCAGTTTGATATCTGAATCATGCTATTTAAATATTTTCAGGTTACCTCAAAAAGAGATGCGCTTGAAGAAAAATCTTCCGGTGCAAGAAACGATTACTTGCTTAGTCTGGCAGCGGCCAACGCACACCAAACCCGATATTTTGTTGTCGATTTACAATCTACAATACAGGTAAACATTAATATTAGTTTATTCATATCTTCTTCTTCTTTTTCTCCTACCTTAAAATACAGGGAAATTTACGTCATTGATCTTTATTTTACTTGAGATCATTTTCTACAACTTGTTATACATTTTGAATTGACTAATGGCTTACAATTGGTTTATAGTGACGATAATTTACCAAAATGTTAAGTTTAAATGAGGAATTTAGTGGTTCTCGAATTGTGCGCTGTGTCTACATGGTTTACAAGGCGACATGTTAGAGTACCAGCACACTCAGTTTCCAAGAACACACTGCCTAGACAATACCCACCTATCAGTCATGTAGCCAATAAGCAAATGTCTTGACAGTTTTAAAACAAACTGGATGGTCTGTGCCTAAAATTTTCCAGAACACTTCGCATTTATTAACAGATTACCTCTATACCGTGTTTGATAGTAAAATACCTGTTTATTAATACTAATTTATTACCAATTAGAATTATTAATCACTTATTTGATTTATTTCTCATTATTTACTGAATGAAATAATTTGGATTAGAACTTATTTATTAGATAGTACTAATGAATACTTATTTATTTGATTAAATTATTGAATTATGGTTTCCACGTTCAACATATATATACATAACTGTATGTGTGTGCGCGTCCGTATATAAATGCCAGAAGTCAAAGGAGCTGCGAGACTTAAAAATTTGATTAATATTAAATCTTTGTTACCTTTAATACTTTTTTCTTTAGCTTCCGAGATCACCGGAGTAATACCTTTATTACTAGGCTATTTATTACATTCGATCATGGTATGTTCGATTAACGACATCTTTTCAGTATTAGAATAGATTGCAAAAAAATTAATTTCGATTTAAGATTACAATAGCGTTTTTGCTTTATTTTCTAACAATAAATAGATACGTGATTTTTTTTTTTTTTAATTTAAAATTAGATTAGATTTGAAAAAAGTTTCTTTAACAGCCGGATCAAATTATAGAAAAGAATCTCAGAAGGAAAGAAAAATCAAGCTTGTTTCAGTATATATTTATGGTGTTCGTTGAAAAAAACCTTTGTTCATTAATAAGTTTTTACACCTGGAAAAAATCATCCTCCGAGAGACTGAAGGTGATTGGGAAACATCTGCGGTTCTCTAGATGTAGTGACGTTATGAATAGATCTCTCTTCTCACGATTCATTCGTTGTCCAAGGGTAAAAGGGAATAGTATTAGATTCCTAAATCAGGATCTGAGGGTCTGAAACAGAACCATGCTTTGTCCATTCTGTGGATGTGGAAAGCTAGTTTTTCCTTTGTGTGAAGCTGTCTGCTTTTAGACCGATCCGTAAATTATACAATTAGCCTATCCGGTTGCTGTTCATAGCGAGTTAATTAAGCCGTTATCTCTCGTTACAAAAAATATTGGGTCTTTTCTTTTATGCGCCCCGCACTCATTTTTTTATAAATTATTCATGAATTGTTTATTTCCACATATTATCTGAGTTTGGAACCTGCGACCATCCGAATATAAGACTAACACTTTTCCACTCGGATACTGCGAGGTAGCAGGGCAACCTTCAGCTCATACAGTAATGTCAGCCATAACAACCCTTTTTAACAATGGTTTACATTAACAAAATGCAAACTTTCATTTACTATTTTGTAATTAGGTCATCCAAAAGCTAACTTTCAGTGCCAATAAAAGTAACTTATATGTACTTTTAAAAATTATGCTACACATTAAACTCACATATTTAACATATTTTATACACTTAACTAAAATTAACCAAACAATACATGAAGGCGCATTAAATTTTGTGCACAGAACAACGAGATATCAACATGGCGTCCAAATAGACAATACTAGATCGCTAACTTATCTATAAGCAGTACGAGCCAACATAGGAAACGGTTTTAGAAAATTATTTATCTATAATATTATATAATCATTTGATATGATGATTTAAATATTATATAATATAATTTTATATAAATTCGCAAGAAAAAAAAATATATATGCGGGGGACATAATAGAAAAAACCCAAATATTTAACTTTTTTTTAAATAAAGTCTTTTTTACATTTTCATATCAAAAATATATAAAACTATAACATTTGTTTAAGAATCTATTTTAAAGAATTAGTTTATACATTTTTATGGTGTACCCATTAAATCTAAGAAAGCAGATTTTATGAAACTGGATAGTATATTTGTTACGCGAATTTGATAGTCTTAAAAATTAAATCATATTATATTCGCTAAGATCGTTTAGATGCAAACTTCATTAAATTATTTATTATTAAATAATATTTAGGAAATTTTTTTGAATGAGGTAGAATAATAGCGCCACGCCTAACTATTTATTCTTTTGTTTATAATTTTCCGGCTTAAAATCATAAAATTTTCCGGCTTATATTAATTATTCTAGTTAATCATTTGATAAAAAAGATTAAGTTTTTTTGTAAGTTTTTATTTCCTTGTACGAAGTACAATCGCGAAAAATTTCGGTTTTGAAATTTCAACGGAAATATCCATTCTGACTATTCCTGAATTCGTTTTGACTAGTTTCGACGTGGTTCTGTACGTACATATGTATCTCGCATAACTCAAAAACGATTAGCCATACGATGTTGAAATTTTGGATTTAGGACTGCTCTAACATCTAGTTGTGCACCTCCCCTATTTATTGCAATCGATTGGACCAAAAGTGTTTAAATAAGCCCAAAATCCAACAAATTTGGATTTTGGGCTTTTTTCTTAAGTGTAGTTTTATTATAAGCCCTCATTGAGAGCTTTTCAGCGATGTATCATAAGTGGTACCTATTTTCATTGGTTCCAGAGTTATAGCCAAATAAATTTTAATTAATGAAATATTTGGATCTTACAAGAAGACACATCGGTTCAAATCCGACTTCATCTTTTTTCTTTTTCTTTTTTTGATTTAAATATATTAATTTATTAATAATTATTAACCTCTGATTGTAAAAATAAAATTTACAATAAATAATAATTCAATAATAACGATAAAAAAAATATGAAAGGTATCAGAAGTTATGAAATAATATTCTATGTACTTTTCATTTAAAAAAAAAATGTGTATATGTAATTTAAGAGGCGTACAAGAAAGTCATGCGGTGTCCACATCATATTTTTTCTCAAGAAGTAAAAGTCTCAAGTAAAAGTTAAAAATTACTTAAATAAAATAATTAAAAATTTTAACTAGTCTTTCATTTGAATTGTTACGTTTAACCAACTAAAGAAATTATTTCTAAATCTGAAAAGTAGTTAATTGAATTTATTTTTAAAGTAATAAAAAATTATTAACTAAAATTTTTATCTTTAAATGACTTTTCATGTAGAGTTAAACAACCACCACAACTACTTTACTATTTCATATGAAGTATAATATTTGCAATTCATTATTATGACACTAATGAAATATTTAGTTCCACCCATACGAATAATCCTCGTACCATATTTTTCTGTCTGAGAAGAAACAGAAAACTACGTCTTTTTGTTTCTATTTGGAATAGAATATGATTATTGTAATTCTATATGCTTATTATAATTTTATTTAAGTCTTTTACATTAATTATACTTCTTTTATTTTCTTATCAATCACTGTCTATTTTTAATGAATTATGCAATTAATCTAATTAACGTACTCTCGGTAATGAAACAAGTTTTTAAGACAGAATACTTTTTTATGTTTTATCTTCCATGGAAATAAAAAAGGCCGATTAAAATTAAAATTTCATGTAATTTGGCTAATATTTTTTAATGTTAGATATTCTTCCCTTAGATAAAAAACTCATTAACTGTTCTTCTAACCACTCATAAATCAAAGTCATTAATTTCAGTCAACGCTAAGAAAGAAATTTTTATTCTTATTCAAAGTATTAAAATATTTTAATACTAATTTTAATAAAAAAATCATTTCTTGTTTTCAACAAGTTAATTAATTATATGTAAAGCAATTAATTACATGTATCACCTTTGTATCAATTTTTCTATTCTTTTCTTTCGAATATTATATAATTTAATAGATATATATAATTTCTTTCGTTTTTTTCTTATTCTTTAAAAGAATTAAAATAAATTATTTCGCTGTTTATTTTTATTAATATTTTCCAACAACGTTTTGAACTTATTAAAAACTTATTTGACAAATAATAAAACAATTACCAACGTATCAACAGACTAAGCATCAAGTATTGCTTACTAGAAAAAGATATTTTGAAAAAGAGGAAGGAAATGGTAGATATAAAATATTTAATTCCGAACATAAAGTTTTTTTTTTTTTAATAAGTTAAAGGGTTTAAGTACTCAGCTCACTTTATGTAAAAGTGTTATTAAACACGTCTACACACTCTGTGCTCTTGTGCACGTCTATTCATCCCCGGTCATAAAAAGGCACGCTCAACACTTCCGGCGAGAAAACCAGACAGTAGCTGCGTGTAACTTGCCTGAGCTATCTTAATTAACTTATCGATAGTATAAAGTAGTAACTGTCCACTCGGATCAAAGGTGAAACCCTTTTTTTTATCCCCAAAGAAGGAGCTAGTGGTTTTTGTCAAATTTTTCAGCTGATATTTCGTTGAAGAGAAAAACGAAAAGCCAAAATAATGCTATTCAACATATTATGTAAATATCTCCCAGTGAAGATGAATACACAGGTTTTTAACATTAACAAAGTGGGGAATACTAGCAACTATGACTTCCAAACAAATCTTTTTTAAAAATCATCAGTTGGTTGTTAAATAAAAATATTTTAAATAGGGTTATAAATATATAGATGTGTGTGCGTGTGGGCGCGCTCGCGTGTGTGTAAAAATATTATGCAAGCACTGTAGTTAAAAAAATAAAAATATCATAAGTTAAAAAAAAATAAAATAAAATCTTTTTTAAATATCATACTTAAAAATCAATCACTAAATTATTCATTACATTATTAAATTTATTACTACATTTATAAATTCACTTGAATCACTAGAAATTCTCTGAAAACTACCGCTAAAAAATTGGCTACTAACTAAAAGTCAGTTGTTGGTCCTTCTCTAGTTTTAATAACTTATATATTGTTTTGATCTTCACTCCAATTCAACCTTATACAATCCAAAAATAATCCGCGGCATTGCCAGCTTATTTATTGTTTTTATTTTTTTCTCGGACGTAATTTTAATAAAACATTATTAAAAATATGCCTAAAATATCTTTTTTAAATATATAAATTTTCGCTGATACTAATCTTTGCACTCAGTTTTTTCCTACTTTTTTTTTAGTTCGGTGACATTTTTTTTTTTGTTGATCCAGATGGCCTTTTTGATGGCATATTAGTATAAATCTTTGTATGTTAAGGCGATCTGAAAGAAGTAACAGTCACTCCTGAAAATGACTAAGAATAACATGTACCTCATGCCAAGTCTATTAGGAGAGTGAGAATTGAGGTGGTTTCCTGGTTTTTACCTTCTTCGCTGAACTGAATATATTATTGCATATTTAGCATGTCAAGCTCACCAATATAGATGATATTCAGCTCTACAACTGACACCTTCTTTATTCTGTTCACCACTAAATCTGACTACAATGAACATCACTATTTTCAGAAAAAGTTACAGTGATTGGTGCTCGTTGCACCTTAGTTGCTTTAAATGTATCAAAGCCATAAGAATGACTGGGAAAGATATTGTAAAGTAACAGATCAATTTACCTTTATAAAAGAAATAAAGAAATATAAATTTGTAAAAGATAGAAAGTATCATTTCTGTTGGAATTTAAAGACGGTAGAATAAGTTCAATAGCCTACATTTAAATCTTATTATGTATTTATAGATGGTATATAATTTATTATTAAATAAATGTAAAAAAAAACCGAAATTCTTAAGAATTGAATTGATAATACTTCCACGAATACTTTTAATATTTTTTATTATGTTGAAAGTTTCTTCAAACTGGCTTACATTCAGTGTCCTCAAAGAACTAAAATAAGAGATAATTGTTCTTGAAAATATTGTTATTAAACAATTTTGTAGAGCAATATTTTGAAATTTTTTTGTTATAATTTATAACGAAATATTTATTTTTGCCTGTTTTACAACCCCTATCAAATGTAATTTTTTTTTTTAAATTTAAATAACGCTAAATTTAAAGATACTTCAAATTTTAAATACTCATTCTGATTGCAGCATTAGAGTATAACTTCATATTTGTAATAATTATTTTTTTACTTAACAATTTCGTCTATATCAAGGAATTCAGAAAAGTAATTCACAGAATTTTACTCCTCTTCATGAAGCATATTTTTAGAATCATTTAAAGCAAAAATCTCACATAAAACTTTTTCCGACAAGAGATTTTATTATTATAGCTAAAAAACTTCTTTTTTTATTTCTGCTCCATGTGTTCCATTAAAAGTTTTGGGAAACATTCGTAGTTATAAATGACATATTTTATGTTAGTTATAGCTGACATGAAACGTTTATTAAATGGATCTCAAGTATCTGTTATCTCCCGTATTTTACCAGAAAATTGTTTAAAGCTTAATTATTAAGAATTAAGAACACACTTTTTTTAGGTTGATGAATAATAAGATAATTAAATTATCAATTAGAAAATAATAAATTTGATTGTCAGAATTTAAATCTAAGAAAATTGTTGTAATAAAATAGGTCTCGAATAATTAATAGTTAAAGAAATCAGACAACGTTGGGATTCAATGTTATGATTCTAAACAATAAATAAATACATTATTTATATTTAACCAATTAAATTTTTTTAACCGTAACTTGGAAACAGAACGTTTTGATTCAATATTTATATTACTTTTTACTTCAAATAATTTCCAGGAATGTAAAATTTAATGAACCATTAAAGTACATTTTATCTGATAAGTATTCTGCATTTATATTTTTGTTTACCAAAGCCTTTTTATATCATCATTTATTCACTCGTTACGTAAAAACAGCTACTTACTTATCATTTTGGAGTAAATATTATCTATACTACCCTTTTATTTTTTCATCTCATTTTATATCTAAAGTAATGTAAGCAGTTTATAATGATCGTTAACTGACTATTTAATGCTACAAATATAAATTCTGGCACAAAAATCTAAGGTTAAATTCCTTAATATGTCCACAATTTTTAAACATTCTCTATACACTTACATCCATTTATAGTCGGAGAGGTAGGTATGATTTTTCCACTGACCGTGTAAATGGATAAATTATATCGGAAATACTTGGGGATACCGAGAATATCTCAAATCCCGATGGGAAACACGTAACTGAAGACCAAGAACCCCCGAGTAGGGGTAAAGTCGCAAAAGATCAATTTTTTCCGTATATCTAGAGAAATATAGAATGGATGAAAAACGTTTGCAACAAATTTTTATAGTTTTTTCAAGTTCTAAAATTTTTTTCTTTATTAAATGTTAATATATATTATTTAGAAAAATTATGTAGACCATTTGCTAAGAGATTTCATTTTACGTTCTAATTAAACATTATAAATAAATCAATGAGCCTAGCCAATTAGAATAATTATATTACTTTTTTAATTATAGTGCAACTAATAAGCAATTTATTTATTGCTAAAGATATGAAAATATTTGTATGATTTTTACTTCTCTCTCGTAACTGGTTTTAAATAACTAAGATCCGATGATACGAATACAGCGATGATGGTTAGTATTATAAAATGGTTTTGGAAAATCTATGTTTCAGTTCATAATTAAGCATTAAAAATTAGGATGGTTGTTACATTAACAAATTTCCATCATACTTAAAACGATATTATTATTCAATAATATCGTTTTTATGTGTGAATTGGTAAATAACAATTTGTAAATGAAGATCAATTTGATGTCCTAGTTTATTTCACCAAAACAGTTTTATTACTGATAATATGAACTTTGCTGTGCAATTTCTTTTAATATTTAAAGAAAGGTGTCTAGCGTGATTGACTTTACTTGTAAATGTGCTACTTAAACTAAGTTTGTGACATAAAAGGCTAAAGCCTACTATTTTTATGTGTTTTTCTCATTTTTTTGCAAAACCTATTGATTTCTAAAAACAAGTGTCAACGGAAAACATTGTAGAATTTAGAAACACAAACAAAATTTGTTCTAAATTTTATTTATACGACGGATATTTTTCAAGATATACGCAAAAAAACTGATTATTCGGAACTTTATCGCTGCCCGGAAATCTTTGGTCCCTATCTACGTGTCTGCCCTTTAGGATTTGGTATCAGGAAATCACATAGTACCTCCACACAAATTAGCAAACATACACAATGGAAACGAGAAAAAAACTACAGTAAAATCTCCTTATTCGCGGCGCTTGAAGACCGTGAAAATACCGCAAATATAAGAACGGAACTAATACTCATTAAGGAAGAATGGTTAGGTTCTATGTAAAATGAAAAAAATCATGCGTACTTACTTAGGGCAATGTTATTGATGAAATACAGACGGCAACATTAATTATAAGCACTGGTTTAGTACAGTACATACACAAAAAATATATAACAAAATACAGTACATTTTCTAGTTTACTCGGAAGCACTTGCTGAACTGTTTAATTTAAAAACTCACTACAGTACGTACTGTATTAGAAAACGGTATTATATGTTCAAATCGTACTCGGTAGTCGCCTTAAAAGTCAAGAAAGCAGCACTACAGTAATATACACACTAAAACTATTATTACTTTAAAGGAAATTTACAAAACTAACCTACAATATTTTGGATGGCATTTACAAAAAATTGTAATTTTTCTTTTTCCCGCTCTTGTTTTTAGATCTGTATGAAGTTCTGTGTATTCTTGCATGACATCTTCAATTCGCTTAAAGATTAAGCTTCTATTCAAAGATAGCATCTTTAAAAACTGGATAAGATCATGGGATAATTTAATGTCTTCGGTAAGCGTTTTGACATTTAACTGTTTTTCAGAGATCGTATTTTCTACGTTTTCTCGTTCATATTCTATCTGCACCATGAAATTTTTTAATATTTTTATTTTTTAATGTCACTACATAATGTAATGTACGCGAATACGAAAACTTTTAGTCGCCAATATAGAAAAGACATCGCAAAATATTACACCGCGAATAACGAAATCGCGAATACGGAATGCGCGAATAAGGAGAATTCACTATACCATTAAAGGCATCCAAAAAGGATTGTAAGCAAGATGATTTCTCGTTTTCTGAAGGACCCTATGTTATACATATTTGGGTAAAGTTAATTATCTCCTTTTCCGATCCCTTTGATGGTTGATCGTCAATTTATCAATCATTTTACCTTGATCTTTACTTTACCTTGATTTCTTCTATGGTAATTTTTAGTAACTTTTTTTAAATGCCAATTTGATTTGTACAAAAGGATGTGGGAGGTGCTCTTTAAGTTACTACTTTCTTATTATTTTTGCTGCTTGATGATGAGAGCTATACTTACAGACCAAGCTAAAGACTGTACTTTGTAACTAGTGGCTGCCCAACCCGAACAGAGAACCCCAGTTGAATTATCGAATTATGCCGAACCATTCTTCTAGATAAATTCTTTCTATCATAACGCATTATAATAATATGGGCACTGATTTAAAATTCGTCAATACTTTCTCACAAAAATTATGGAACTACTTCTAATGGAGAGGTTAAGAAGATTTTATTTCCAGGAATTTCTTTTGATTGTTTTTATAATTATATTTTTTTATCATTTGGTTTTTTTTAGAAATTAGATCTTTTTACAAAGAACAGATAACGTTACAAATAATAATGTTAATTTCTTTGTATATAAGTAATATCAAAATGGAGAATGCAATTAAACATTTAATCCATTAGTTATTCATTCATTACACTAATCCAAAGTTCTTGTTTCATATCTGTTAAATTATAACCACTATAAAGTATGATGCGTGATACTTAATACTTACAATATGAACCTACGAAATTATTTATTACCGTATATAAGCCTAAATGTAATTATTAATCAATGTACTTTGTAATATAAGATTATTAATTTGTCGAATGACAGCGAGAGTATATAAACATTTATTAATCAGCGAAATGTAATCAGATGGAAGGAATTAGATGTAGGTGTGTAAGTCCTAAATAAGCTTTCCTTTCATCTCCTTGTAACGTAAGATAATTTCTGATTAACTACACATATCCTATCAATACGTTTATTAATATCTAAGTAATTTGAAATAATTTCTTTTAGAATATTCATTAGTTAATTTTTAAATTAACTAATATTAGTAATTTTGAAAATTAGATTTTATATTATCTTACAAGCATCCCATCGCGGCTTCACCAGCGCTATACGGGTTACTTGCGTTTCCCGTCGCAGTCAGGGGATATTAGCCTAATGGTCGCTTCGCTCACCCTTCTGGTCGAGTCAGAAGGTTCTGCCCCTTGTGCCCGCTGTGTTAATTAACCATTGCTTGTGAGAATAATAATGGTAAATAAAAATTAAAGCCTGTTCAATCGACAAAAAATATCAGTGTATTGTAATTTTTTCAGCTCAACGGTTCAATGAGTACAGGACCCGAAACTTTGAGTGATCTAAGAATGTGGGTTTTAAAACAGTCGGCCTTCATCTTAAAAATATCAGTTGTACCTGGTTACCCGTACGAAGTACTGGTAAAAATGTATTTTGCTCGGTTCTTATCGTTACCCGAAAAATACCAGTAGGAGGAGTCAGTACTTTGTTTCTCATTCTTTTTTTTACATTTTTAACTAGTTTTATTTCATGAATTTTAGTCAAGTAATCGGAGGCAGGTGCAGCCAGTCGCGTTGCATACACAGAAAAAGTGTCTGTGTAGGTTGAGCCACCTACACAGGTCTATGTAGGTGGCTCACTGACGGTGTACAGGACCGCGTAAAAATCGAAATTCAAAAACCCGAAAATGGTTTTTTTATATTTATCTGAAGAGTATTTGCAAGCCCGAATCTACTGAACATCTCGTTTAGTATAGTCGGAAACGGGGAAAATTTGCCATTATTGTTTAAATTTTTAAAAAATTTTCTTCACTCCTTTCAAGGTTGAAGTTTGAAAAATCTAGAAATTTGTTTGTAGATATTTACGTGAAAGTTACACACACCAAAAATCAAGTTGATGTCTTCATTTGTTACCCAGAAATTAAAAAAAAAAAACAGTAAATTTCATTGTTACTCCATTTTAACACTTCAAATTCGGAATTTCAAAAAAGTCCTTTCTTCGTGTGCACTTATAATATAAGAAGAACATGTATAAAACTTTTTATCAATTTAACTTCAGTAGTTTTTGCTGAGGATTGATGAATCAATCAGCCAATCTTGACAAGTTGCTTTGTAGGTACAGATTAAACACGGGTGTATCACCAAATTCTCCCGGTATTCTATAATGAAAAAGGTTAATATAAACATAAGTCCTGAAGTGCTGCTTCCTTTGCAAGTTACGGCTAGTGAAAAATTTCATTCAAATTTCAGCTATCCGGTGAAACGAGGTCGTACTGAAATCTTTAGGATGTTAATGAAGGGATAGAATTAGTGATTTCTTATTGGTTTTTGACTCAAAAATCGAATAAAATAGGTTTCAGTACCGTATCTGGAGTAGTTCTTGAAAAATATGGAGTAAAAACCAATAAATTGGAATGTAAAAATCCCTGCTTTTTATGTTTGATGTACAATAACTTTGTTAAATTGGTGAGAAACACATAAAAATTTTAAATACAACTAGTACAGAATTTAATTCTGAACAAGCTGGTTTAAGACAGGTACTACATAAAGTACATTATACTTCTTATAATTACCATTAAAAATTACCGAGTTAAATTAATATTAATTTTTAATGAAATATTTCCATTAAAAAACAATTATTAGTCCAAAAATCAATTTATAAGCACGTTATTGTACTATTAAATGTCGTTGCTAGTGAATTAATACAAATATTTCATTTTTAATTTCGTATTACTCTATTTCAACAGAAGATGCATGTATTAATATTTTTATTAACTTTTTATTAAATTCATGTATTTTTATAAACAAACCATCAACTTCAGGCATTATACTAGTGCGTTTTATCTTTTCTGATGAGTTTAAATCGTAATAACTTGCTTAATAATAATGATAATATTGTGTGATCTTATTTCATTCCCCAGTCAGTTATTTGTTGGGCTGTACAGTTTTTTTTCTTCTTCAGTTATGTTATTCCTTCTTCCAGCCTTCTTCAGTAAATTTTTTTTTCATTTTATAAGGCCCTTCAGCTATAATCTAGCATTTTAGCATTTTTTCACTTTGAACTCAAATAAAAAAAATTAAATATTGAAAAACAGCAAATGCACAGATTAAATCACGTCAAATTACAAGATGTCCCAGATTTAGACTTTTTGACAAAAACGACAATCACGGTCAAAAAAGGAAAGATTTTTGAGAGGATATCAATTACATCAAATTAAATGACTATTAAGTTGTAATAGTAATGACTATTAAATTAAATGACAATAGAATTCGGAATTACAAAATTAATACGGCATATAAATGCAGACATTCAGTTTTATGTAAAGAGATTTAGTCTTTATATGTCTTTGCCTTTTTTTTCATAAAAAATTTATAATTTCTTCCCATCGTTTGTTTATAATCGCATCAACAATAACAGCTATTAGCGATTTAATTAAAACTAAATGATCATAAATAATTAAGACAAAAATATCAAACAAACTGGAACATGAATAACAAATATTGGAACATCACCACAAGACTATTTTCACTATGCACACAGTAGTATTCCGTAAGGGATCTAACTTAAGCAAAACCGCTAAATTAAGTCCTTCATCCCACTATAACAGAGAAATGGCAAAAGTCTTTTGATGTAAGTATTTCGGTTGAGTAAACCCTTTACATCTGAACCCAGATTTAATTGTAGTCGAATAGACCCGAACATTGAGCAACCTATGAGTAAGTGGTTTACCGATTATTTTACATCGCACGCCACATAGTTCTGCTGAGGAGAACCATATAGCTGTTTGGTTTGCCCATCTGGGCGTGGGTTAGCTTTGTATGCCTGATCCTCAACCGAGTGAGAATGACTTGGTCTCTTGTATTGTTTGGAATAAAGATTTTTCTCGAAGACTTTCTTTCCGGAAATCATGTAAGGTTATGGGAGCACTCAGCAGCCAGAACGTATTCCATAGAGTACATAGTTTGATACGAACTGTCATCGTGAAGTCACTTTTACATGTTAATTCTAATCGGCAGCCATTTGTTGCCCTTCTCTTAGCAACCTCATCAGTCCGAACGTTCCTAGGATGTCGCAATGGCCCGAGATCCATACCAATACTCTTAAGAGTCTTTTATATTCTTAAGAGAGTGACATAGATTATTTGAAGGATAGGTTCAAATTGTCTGCAGCTCAAGCTCTCAAATAAACTCATAAAGTCGGTTATTATCAGCAAGCTGTCGTCACTACGAGTCTTGACAACTCTCAAGGCAGAGTAAATTGCAAAGGCCTCGCATTAGAACACAGACGAATAGACGCTAAGCTTACATATCTTGTTATCAGGGATTATTACTGCACAGCCATACCCGTCAGGGAAAAACGTTTGTATAGATGTGAGTGTAACTGTTGTACTTCTTAGTCACCTTACTAAACTGGTTCCTAGTAGATCGGTAATGTGGGTTCCTTGTACGTCTTCCACATGGTGAATATTCAATCTTTAGAAATGCGCGCACCCAAAGGAGTGCTGCATGAAAAATGTCTCACATCGTAATAAATTTATATTCCATTTGAATATATTTTATGTGTGATACTGTATCAACCAACCTGTCCTGATAATTTTTAATAATGAAATAATCTTGTACTACACAGGAGTTTAACGGGTTCATCATTTTGGGGTACCATAGCATATTTTCGAAATTTAGAATGGTCTAAAATCCAATAAGAGTTAAGGTAGTAAAATCATCTTGTGAATTTCACTAAATTCGATTTCGCAGTTCAGACATTATGCTCTATTAAGGTCTAAAACTAGACCTATATTTTTCTTATTAGTCTATTAAAAATGATATTTACATGTATTTTAATTATCTTTTTATCATTTAAATATTACCAAATTTATTATCTATAATATAATATATAATATTATCTATTTATTACCAATTTTTTATATCTACGCATATATTGTTGTATATCTATAAAAGGGTACATACAAAAAATAAACATATTATTGAAATCCTGATTTCAAGTAAGCGAGTTTTATTTAATATAATTGAAGAGTTTCAAAAGAAATTTCGTATATTTTTTTTTAAATACGACGTGTAATCTCTATCATTTGAGTTTTTTCATTCTTAAACCTAGTTTCTTGAGTGATCAAGGTAAATAATTAATTGGATTTATATATTTATTTCATGAGAATCAGTGCAACCGTTCTGGAAGAGTTATCGCGGTAAACCCAAATGCACAAGATTTTCTAATTTTCGTCGTGGAGCTATAGCGCCTCAACCTTCCATCCGGAAGGTACGAGTTTGAATTCTGGTCAGGCATTGAATTCTTAATACGTTACAAAATTTCCCTTTCATACTTCCATTCACAAGATTTTCAAGCTTATGTGGTGAATTAATAAATCAACAAAAAAATACAACCACCTTCAACAGTTGGTTAAAAATTTAATACAAAATTATTAAATAAAATATTTGTTGTGAAAGTGTACGAAGGAAACTATACGATAATAGGATTCTCTAAAATGGAAATGACTGTATGATTTTAAAGACACTAAATCTTATTTTTAAAAGTGTTTCTTTTTCAATTTGTTATCTACTCAACTGCAATGAAACATTTACATATTAATATAAAAAAAGGCGATATAGCAATTTTAGGGTTACAATACCACGTATATATATATGCACAGATTTATGAACACATTATCATTCTTTCGCAGTTAAATAAAAATATTAAATCAATATAATAACTTGGAAATGTGAAAAATCCGTAATATATCTCAAAAACAACAAAAAAATCCATTATACAAATGACTTCCAAATTGAGTTACATTTTGGAATATTTATGATAACTATAATTCAAACGAAGATAAAACAGAAAAAAAATTCTATTGTTATGATTTTCATATTTAAATATAATAAATTACAAGTTTTTATCTGACGTAACTGACCCGCAACTCATAAATAACAAACAAAAAACAAAAAAATATTCTTACTTACCATTATGTAAAACTAATGTTAAAATACGTACTTTTATTAAAAATAACTAAAAATTACAATTTAAAATAAAAATTTTCTAATATACAATCGCGAAAATTTGTGGCGGTTCTGTTCGTTTGCAACAGCATCACGTAAGAACCAATCCATCGATGGCTTTCAAATTTTCAGAATACATTTGTGTTACCCAAGGAAGATTTTAAACCATAAACCGAGGCCCTAGCCTCCTTAGGGGTGAAAATTTGAATCTTTTCTGTTGGACGATAACCTAATACAGTTTTTTATTCGTTTTCGACGTAAAAATAATAGCGTGTTTTATAATAACTCGATTTTCAGGAAGCGGTCAATGTGTTTGACCGCTTCCCGAAATATAAGGTATTCTAGGGTAATGGAAAAGGGAACCAAACCTTCGTCTACAACAGGAGCGTATCAGAGTTTTTATGTTAAGAACGAGGGAAAAGTTGGAGGAAGAGAACTTTTCAGATTGTAATTGTAATTTATCACTATTATTCTCACAACCATGATGATAACGAACACAACGGGGAGTCCAGGGGCAGAGCCCTTTGGCTAGATGGGAAGAGAGAGCTAAGCAAACGCTGAGTGAATAGTAATTATATAACTTTTCTAAACAAGAAAATAATGAACAATACGATTAGAATATTTTTGAGGGTAATAAATAAATAAATTAAGAATCAAATGAAGACACAAAATTTTATTAACATCGTAATTATAAAAAACAAAAAATGAGTGCGACGGTGGGTAGACACTCAACCGCAGCGAAGCTTCTTACGCAATATTATAAAGAGTTATATTAATCCTCTTGAATATTGTGTAATACAAAGGCTGTATCGGTCATTAAAATAAAAATAACAAATATGAGCGGGATAAAAAATCTTTACAAAAGAGTAACAGTATCATTCTTTGAATACGATTCTTGAATGAACAGTGTTATTAGCTAACACGTGACGCTTTTTCGTGACGCTCGTTTTTTCACAGTTGATTCTCCCTCCTGAAGCCTGCGTTTAGAAGCTTCGCTTCAAAAATTAAATATTTATAGAATTATTTGATTTTAATAGTTTCATTTGTTGTTACATTAAATTTTATATAAATCCGAAAAAATCTCCAAATAGGTTCTAAATGAAAAATAAAGTAATGTAATAATAAAATGAACACATTTTAAACAGAAAATAAAGACAAAAATATATATTTATAAGTTAAAAACAAAAAAAAAACTAGCAAATAGTCGCGTAACTTTCCCGGCTTTACCCTTGACAGGTTTTTATTTTAATACACGACTGAGTTTTTAAATACAAACGGTTAAATTATTATTATTTAAAAACGATCATATCAATTAACGAATTTAGTAAAGATTTTTTGGTGAAAAAAGAAGGCCACCTATGTGTATAAATTGTTCTCAAGTAGGGAAGCCGACTAGACGTAACTGTAGGTCAATAGAATGTCCTGCGTACAAACGTGCTTGGTATTCTCTGTTTTTCTGAGCAGCCGAATAAAAAAATAGATAGCTCACATTTAGATAGTTGATAGCTAAAATTTGGCATAGATATGCCAAACGAGTATAAATATGCCAAACGAGTATATCGTAAAAAACAAAGTTTAGTCTGATTAAAAATTCGAAAGATGTAAAGAGAGATTACTAAACTTAATAATCTGTAATTTCTCGTAGAAAAATAAATACTTTAGTTAATAATAAATAAATATATGATGAATCTCTTTGAAATACTAATTAGTTTTCATTTTCATATTAAATATTATTTTGAAAAAAAAATTTCAGAAACTATGTTAAAAAAACTTTTAAATTTTTTATTTTTTTTTATAAAATATTTGATTTACTATGAATTTCAATTTTTTCACGTACAGATTTAACAAAGTTTCCCTGTCATAAAGTCGGTGAAGATAAGGTAATATTGATAAAACCGTGTGAAATAAACAGGAAAGCGATAAAAATAACGGTTTCTATAAATCAGGATTAAATTAAATTACTTTTTTTCCATTTTTCAACGAAAATAAATAGCAAGTTCATTTTATTATAGTTTATCTTTAAAGGTTTTGTTATATGTATTCATATAAATATGTAATATTTGTAATATTAAAAAAAAAAAACTAACAAAAGCAAAATAATACTAACACCAATATAATATGTTATAATGTTTTATTCAAAAGAAATTTTTAATTATTTTAAAATTATTTAATTATTTTTAATTATTTTAAAATTTGGTAAATATCGATTGTAAAGACGTAAATAGGGGTTTTGAAGGATTATACTGTTTTTTTTTTCTTAAGTACTTATACTAATTTGATTTTAAAAACGTAACATAAAAAATACGTTTGGGGAAATATATAATGAGATAAATCTTCTATTTACATAATCTCCTTTTAAAATAACTACTACCAACCTTAACAAGAAATAAAAATTTCAAAAATTAAAAAAATAATTTGATTGGTTTTATGTTATTTACTTTATATAAGATAATACAAGAGGCATGGATTTAAAGAAACATCCGTTTTGATTTTACTGCCTATATATGCGATGTAAACAGGTGTGTCGCTTGTAAATCTCAGTTATTCAATCAATAGTCAGCAGTTAGCAACAACAGTTTAGTCATTTTGTTGTTATTTGCATTCATTCATTCATAATGAAACAACACAAATTCCTGATCTCACCGAACTTTTTATTGCAAAACCAATTCTGCTGGGGAAATTCACAGGCAAACTCTTGACGTTTACAGACCAAATATTATGAATGACAACACTAAAGTAAGACGATTGTACCATTAATTTTGAGAAGGGAAAAGGAACATTCATGATGAAGAATGCAGTGACGGGCCGTCGGTAAACGGATGATTTCATTGAAAAAGTTGACGAAAAAATACTAGAAAACTGGTTCTTTATCGTGCCACAATTGTCTTTAATGTTTCACGATCTTGGATTTATGAAGTTTTGGCTGAAAAATTGGGATAAAAAAAATTATGTGTATCGAACAAGTGCCGAAAAAATAACAGGCACACTCAAGGAAAAATGCAGAGCAAGAATTTTTGCTGCGTTAAAAAATAAAAATGGTGAATTGTTTGATTACATTGGTATCTGAAATGAAACCTCAATTTCTTATTTAAACGTCGAGACAAAGCAGCAGTCGATGCGATCATCTCCTAAATTTAAGATATTCAAACAAGCATGATAGGTAAAAAAGGTTACCGCTACTGTTTTTTGGGACAAAAAGAGTGTCTTACTTATCGAATTTATTGACCACGAAACTATTGTGAATGCTAATAGGTCTGGGAAACGTTAAAAAATCTTAGAAGTACTTTAAAAAATGACGTGGGATGAGCTATTTCGCAGGATTTTTGGATGACAATGCCTGGTTAATACACGGCTAATTAAACAGTATTAATTAATTAAACAATATAAATATACTAACAATGAAATACATGTATTTAAAAAAATAATTATTTACATAAAACATAACGCTGAAGTTTAATTATTATTATAAGTTAGAGAACATTTTTTCTATACTATATATGGTCAGCTGTATTGCATCTATGCGTTAGGCATAGTGGGGGATTCAAGCTAGAGCGTGACGCTTTTTCGTGACGCTCGTTTTTTATCAATTGGCTCCCCATCCCGAAGTCTGCGTTAAGAAGCTTCGCTTCAAATGTAGTTTTTATGTAAAAGTAATAAAGTATATTTATACTTTACAGTCTTGTTTTTATTTAAAAAAGGACCTTATCTAAAAAAAACAGGTACATTTTAATTTATAGTATTAGATAGTAAAATCACAAAGGTTGGGCATAGTAAAGTAGAATCCAGGTGAATAATAAAGAAAAAAATATGCTGGAAAATTAAGAAGTTTTTAAAAATATTTGTATAGAACACAGCTCTCTATGATAAAAAATGATACAATCTGAAAAACAAAAAAACAAAAATAAGAATACAGATTTTTCAAACCTGGTGTTGCAGAAGCATAATGAAAAGTAGGTGGGTTGATGTAGTACGAAGTGAAAAGGATGAAAAGTAGGTGGGTTGATGTAGTACGAAGTGAAAAGGTTTTTTAAAGAAAATAAGAAAATAGAGGATTCGAATACACTTCATTCTAGAAAAATATGAAGAATAAAAATAGTGAAGAAAAGAAAAGAGATTTGTTTACGCGTGCAATGACGATAAATGAAGAACATCAAATCACTTATACAACTATGTACGAAAATATTGAGCGTTAAATATGGAGCGTTTTCTCCATAAAAATAAAATCTATGAATAATTTCTTTTAAACAATAAACTAGGTAATGCTTTAAAAAATTATATTAAAATAATTACGTCGTTCATGTCGTGATTTAAAAATAGTTTAATAAATACATTTTGACAGAATATGAATAATTAAAACAAAACATCGGTATTACTTTTCGTAAACATTAATGAAAGACTAATTTTATAAATAATACTTTTTGAGCTTAAGATAAACTACCTTACACTTTATTTTCTATTTAAAACAACACGTAAAATAGATACGATTTAGACAAATTTCTTACTATATTACTATATTAAATTAATTTATCATAATACAAACAAATTATTATTAGCTTTACAAATAGATAATAATGAATTTCTATAAAACAAAAAAATATTCAACTATTTTTAACTATGTTACAAGAGATGCTTAATTAAGTATAAGAGGTGCTGCGAGTGGCACTATTTGCTACTTGACTGTAATCATCTGCAGAACAAAATTTCAAGAGTTGTCAGCGAAGGTTTGTAACTAGATTATATGGCAAACATCGGGCTGCCGTACGATGTACAGCAGCAGTAACCGCTGAATCATTTTCACGATACTGAGTAGTATACTTTCAATATATAATATTATTTACGTGTATAATAAATAGTTTCTTCAGATAATAACTTTAAAAAGATTGACAAAACTTTATAAATTTAATTAATTTTTTTTTTGCAACTTCAATAAAAATTAACGGAATACTGTGACACAATATAAAAAAACGATGACTTAAAAATTGAGAAAATAACTGAATATTTTAGAAATTTTGGTAAGAATAAAAATGAGTTTTCCTTAGTTTAATAATAAATATAAAAAACTCTTGTTCAGTTCTACACAACAAGACAGACTTTTTGTTAATTTAATTTGGTTATTTTTTTTTTTTAATTTGATTTAATATTGCTAACAATAGATACCGCAAACAAAGAAACGTCAACGTTCCAACTTATAACATCATAACAAATCGCGTTTCTAACTTGCTTCGCTCAAATCTTTTTTACCTTAAATTGAGCCTACTTCAGGGACGACTCGACCAATCTTCATCATATTTTCACATGCACAACTTCGGATACACTTCTAGATCATATTTAAACTTTAATGAAATTAATCAAATTATTTAGGAAATTTTTGAGCCACACAACATTTTATTCATACATTCATAAATATATAAGGAAACCTCCAATTTAATTTAATGGTATTTTCGTGCTCCTCATACCTCAAAACGTAAAGAAAACTCATTTTTACTTCCCACTCCCAGTATACGACCGAAAGCAATGCCGTAATTTTCTTCGAAAATTCGATTAAAAAAATCGCAGTTGAGGTACTTAAGAAGTATTAATTAGAAAAAAGACCTGATTACTTCCCAACGTCAAAGATTTTGTCAGAATATTTATGGAAGAGTAAAACGATATGATTATTGATGGCGGAGTTATTTATAGTCCAACCAAATTACACTTAAAAAAAAAAAAATGTTACCTGGACTTTTATAAGTGGAAATGGTAAAGGGGCTTATAATAAACGTAAAAAAAAATCAATTCGTGAGCGGAGGTGCTGGGGGGAGATTTGGGGGGGGAGTTGAAAAAATTTTCCACTTCTTAACATAACCTCAAAATTTCCGAGAAAAATGCGAAAAATCTTTCCTTTATTTTCATTATTTATTTTTAATTTCTGCAACTAATAATTTAATTTTGACGAAACTTGTTGAAAGTATATCTTTCTGCATCTTAAAAAACTACAAATTTTTTGATGTAAACTTTCGCCGGAAATTAAAAAAAAAATAAAAATACTAATTTAAATAAATACAGTAAGAAAAAAGAGGTAAAATAAATAAATCTTCAGTAAATTTCGACTTTAAAGTTAAAAGAAAATACCTAATTAATGAGTCAATTTATCGGATATGAATTTTGTGCCTATCTCAAAAGTTCAAGTTTAGTAAAGAACTAAATATTATCTCTTTTTTTTTCATTTTTAGAGGTTTTTTTTAAAATGGTTTTACTATTATTTTTTTAAAGTTTATTTCTTTAAAATAAATATGCAATAATTAAATTCCGCATTGTAATAATTATACTTGATTTATACATCACCATGATGAATAGGTTTTACACTTTCACAGCATAATAACATACAATTTGTCTCATTATCCGAAAAGACGATACCAGAAGACTTTTTTCAAGACAAAAAGAAAAAATCATGTTAATTACTTTATGGAAATAATTAACATGAAACAATAATCTAGAGCCGTACGGGTACAATGATGCAAACAAAACATATAACCTCTTTGGCGTAATATGTTTATAAAATATTTTACAAGGGAAAAAATGAAAATTACATAAAGGAAAGCTGTTTGATATGAAAAACAAAATCAAGATTAAACGTTGTTTCAAACTTAATAACGGGGTTTTAAAGATATGTAATATTTCTGAAGTTTGAAGTACATTAATTAATTATAATCGTACATGAAATGAAAGGACAACTCAAACAGTTTAGCTATGCGCAAGCTCAAAAACTGTTTCCAGTACCTTCCGCTTGAAAGCGCTAGTAGAAAAGATGGCGGACCCCCTCCCCCAACAGAAATCGTTCTGCGTTTTGCAGTTTGTAGAGTATGAATCCGTAATCACCGTTCAACTTGCTTTTCTTTTGAAGTTCCGTTGTGATCCCCCGAGTGACAATAATATTCGTAGATGATATAAACAATTTTAAACCACTAACTGTATTTCAAAAGAAAAGAGTACAGGACGACAGAGTGTGTCTAAAGACAATACTAAACGTGTAAGGGAGTCTTTTGTGCGTAGTCTTAGGAAATCCGTTAGGAAGGCTTGCCGCAAATTAGTAATTCTAGTGATGTCTGTATGGAAGGTTTTAAGGAAACGCTTACAACTACGTCTATATCGAATTACAGGCTCTAAAACAGATATGGTTTGCGTGCTAGCTTTCAAATGAAATGATGTACCGTGACGATGAAGATTTTCTTTATCGTATCGAATTCAGTGATGAATCAAAAGTTCATGTTAATGAACAGTAAACATTCATAATTTGCGTATCTGGGAATCAGAAAATCATCACGAAATTTTTCAGTGTGAAAGAGACCCAAAACTGAATGGCTTTTATGCCGTATCGTGACGGCAAGTTCTTTTTCGCGGAAGCAAGTGTGTCTGGAATGACTTACTTTGATATGCTACAACTGCAATACAAACCACAAAACTTTATTTGGCAACAGATGGTGCGCCCCCTCACTGGCATAACGCTGTACGTGACTGGTTGAATGAAATTCTCCCCGACCAATTCTCCTCTAGATTGGTCGACGGGGAACAGATTGTAGGGCTTGTTTGCCATGGCCTCCACGTTCGCCTGATCTGACTCCGTGTGATTTTTTTTCTTTGGAGGTTTATAAAGGATCAAGTATATGTACCACCGTTACCAGCTAACTTATCCGACTTGAGACAAAGAATTGAAGCAGTAGTCAATAAGTAGTGAATATTTTTGAAATCTGTTTATTATTAAAATTAATTTGTATTCTGTTTATGTAAATAATAAATACAAATATTTCTCTACTTTATCTTTAATTTTTAGTTCTATCCTCGTGTAAAGAAAATCTCATAGAGGATTTAACACGATTTTGAAAGGTTTAAACGAAAGGGGTGCTTTGCGAACACCCGGAATGATAGGTCCTAGTCCCATGCGTCTAGCGGCCACCGTTCTCAAGATACTAGCGAGAGCAAAATTCGCCCCCACAGAATTGCAGGACCAAAATATTTCATATAAAGTAATTTTTTAACAATAAATAGCAATCTTTACCGACAATATTTTCAAGGTTAATGATTTTTTAATGCATATAAATTAGGTGTTGAAAATCTTCATGTATGTTATCCAAACTCAATAAAAAAATATTATATGTTACACTTACAGTGAATTTAAACAATTATTTTTTTTATTATTATGAGCGACAAAGAGGGAGAATTATTGTGAATCACCGGCAGTTTTTTCTCCCACCTCCCGTCTTCCCATCATATGTACTACATATTATACTCTACACTCATATATTTTCGCTATATGCCTTTTTCTCTTTCATATACATATGCTTAGCGTCTTGCGTTACGTTACAGATTTTGATTACGAGTCAGCGATTTTTTTCCCATGTAATTCGTATGTACAAAATATTCTGACACAACGCGCCTAAAGAAGTTTTTAATTCAAAAAATAAATGCGTGAGTGGTGGTGGTGGAGGGATGATTTGAGGGGTTTGCGGGGGTTGAAAAAAATTTTTCCAATTTTACAAATTTTTCCAAAAGTTAAAGATCATGCAAAAATTTACAACTTTTGTTGATCTCACTTTTTAACATAACCTCAAAATTTCCGAAAAAAGTGTGAAAAATCTTAAAATTTTTTCGTTTTTTTATTTTTCATTTCCGCAAAAATAATTTAATTTTGACAAAATTTGGTGAAAGTACACCTTTCTGTGTCTTAAATAACCATAATTTTCTTTGACATCAACTTTCGCCGGAAATCGCAATAATACCATTTTTCACTCCTTTTTAACTCCCTAGATCAACCCTCCACAATCCCCGCTGACGCATTTATTTTTTTTTTACGTTTATTATACGCCCCTTTAGTATTTTAACTTATAAAAGTCCAGGTAACAATTTTTTTCCTGTAAATGAGTTATTTCTATCGGTCTAATAATAGGCGACATACTATACGGATGGTTTTATAAGCTATAACTATTTATAAAATAATGACATTAATTATTCTAGTCCCATTATTTTTAGTGTACTACAATCATTACTCATGTTCTTACCACAACTCAAATGACGAACCAATTAGAAAACTTATTTTTATCAGGATAGAACTAATAATAAATAAAATTTAATAAAATAATATGTATTTTTTTGTAACGGTACAAGTTAATTTTTTTCGTACATTTTTTCACGAACAAATGAAACAAAAATTTCAAAATCTGTTTTTTAAATTATCTATATTGATTTGACGATTGAAAGCTGTTTGTCTCTATTTTTATAATAAACTACGGTGCACGTTAGGAAAGAAAATCCGATAATAAACACTAAACCTTAACAACTTTAAAACTTATCCGACAAAACTCAAGTCTCCAGGGTAAAAACAGAGAGATATTTCTCTGATAGGTGAGAGAATGTACCGCAATAGTATTTCGAACTTTTTGCAGCTCCAGTCACAGTTAAATTTTCCAATACAATATTTATTGCATATAGCATGAACAAAGACTTTCGTATACACAAATATATATATATATATATATAAAGTCTAGTAAAATGTAGACGTGCCCATAGAAGTTTTATAGGAACTTCGTTTTTTTTTTTTTTTTTTTTATTAAATACTGTGTAGTTAAAACATGATGGAAGCTGTGATACATTTACATGCTTATAGTTAAAATTATTAAATGTATGGAGGAAAAAATTAACTGGCCAATATCTAATTAGTCATACTCTACAATACTCTACATTAATTATTATTAATTTACTCGACGTTGATGGTAATATGTAAGATTTTATAGCAGTTAAAATCGTGCAAAAAAAGTTACGTATTTTAAGTAAAAAAATTCATGCGTATGGTAATTTCTTTTTAACTGACCGTAATGTTTATCATTGACATACTTTATAAATTGTTATACTAAATCTTTATTAACTATATAGTATGGATTTTTTAATGGTATTGCCAGTTACGGTGCTATAGCATTGGGACCTGCTTGCAATAATACATTAGGACCCATATTGAACTTGCGCTAAAGGATTTTAAGAGCAATATTTAAGGAAAACGATAATAATGACATCAAAATGGTACTAAATCATGATCAAACTTATAATTCACGAGTATTGTATAACTGCGATAATTTGAAACAAACGCATAACTTGTGTAGTAGCAAAAAATAAACAAATCTATTGTTTTACCATTGGTTACCAGTGGTGCCCAAACTTTAATCGGACTTGAGCCAATTAAGAATTTAAATTTTTTTGGCGAGTTACATATATATTTTGTTTCTAATATTTCAATTTAAAACGCATGTAATGCACAAAAAATTGCAATAAGTTAAAGAAAATGTGTAATTTATTAAGAAATTAAATATATGAAAAAAAAAAATGTGAAACCTGACACTGCATTTCTTCTGTCAGTTTCTTGTAATCTGGTACATACGATACTGCACTTAAATTCATGCAGTCATTCAGATGTTCATTAGTTATCCAGGATCTGAACATTGATTTTAGCAAGTTCATTGTTGAAAAACTACTTTTGCAAAGGTAATTTGATCCAAAGCAGGAGTGTAACCTTTGAAAAGTTTCTTTTAAGAGTGGATAATTTTTCTCATCTACGAGTATCCAAACATCTGTTTATGATATTCTTGTTTTTAATTGTAGATAGAATTGAAAATCAGTTATTTCCATTTCTAAATTAGTAGAATTTTAATTTATTATATTTGCAATTTCTTGCGATATTTCAGAAATATTAGTATCAACAAATGGATTTAAAATGAATGAAGCAACTGGCTAAAATTTACAAAATCAGAAAATCTAATCACGAAATTATTTTTAAGCTCAGTGAGAGATTCAGAATATTTATTTGTTTCAATTTTCTTATAATTCTTGATTCGTAATTTGTAAAGTTACCAAAGTTACATTCTTTTATTTGGGCCATCCACAAATTTAATTTTGATTTAAATGTATTGATACTTCCAATGAATTGAACAATAGTTTTTTCTTTTCCCTGAAGTTCAAGATTGAGTATATTCACTTTAGTTGTTATGTCTGTAAGGAAGGCTAAATCAGATAACCAGCTATGATCACTAAGTTCTACGTAATTATCGTTTCTAGATTCTACAAACTGTTTTATCTCTAACAAAGCTCTAAAAATCGTTGTCTTTCCTTTACTAAGCCATCTAATTTAAGAATGTAACATTAAAGTTCCAGACTCAGCATCAAGTTCATCGGGTAGTTTTTGAATAATCTGCTTTGAAGTGGTCTGGTACGAATAGAATTGACAATATCTAGAACAACTTTCATGACGTGTTCACAATGAAGCATTTTTATACATAATATCTGTTGATGTATGATGCAGTGGTAGTGGAAAAAATTTAGAAACTCAGCATCGTTCTTGCAAAACGTGATGAAGGCAGAACCAGCAATAGCAGGTGCGTCGTCTGTTGTTATGGACACAAGTTTTTGAAGCGGAAGATTAATTTCTGTAATATGGTTTTTAATAACTTGGTATATGTCCTCCTCTCATGTATTTCCTTTTAATGGCAAAACTGACTGTATATCTTCCTTTACTGAGCAATCGTTAAAAACCATCCTTATAAAGATATTTATTTGAGCTACGTTGCAGATATATGTTGATTCATCACACTGTAAACTTAGAAAAACACATTTTTGTAAATTAACTTTTAATTGTGCTCTGATATTCTCAGACATTGCTTCTATTCTATGAGTGACTGAATTTCTAGATAATTGAATTTCTTGGATAGCTAACATAATTTAATTTTTATTTTTAAACTCTTGAAGTAATATCTCTGATTCTTTAATTATGTTGCCATTCTCAAACGTTTTTTGTGCATTGCAAGTATATGTGTAATTTTAAATGATGCAATCGTAGCAGCTTTCGTTTTATTTACGGACCTGGTAAACAAAGATTATTTGGCAAATAATGCGGTTTTCATTTCTTTCAATTTAGATTTTCTTAAATTCCAGTTAGGAGGATATTGATATCATATTTTTTATTGGCTGTTGTGAAATATCGTTCTATGTTGCATTTTTTCCAACAGTAACTGCTGAACCACAAATCAAACAAATACATTTATTCTTAAAATAAATTAAAAAATATTTTAAAATATTTTCATTCTTCATGAAAATTATAGTTGTATACACGTTATTTATTTTTCTCTGATTCCTGTGCCGACATGATTAGGGTAACTACAAAATAATTACTTATATATAATAATGACTAATGTTGTAATAAATAGAAACAAATATTTTTATACCTAAATGAAACCACTTGTTACTTCATGCACAACTACTGATAAATAAAAGTTCTGTATATACAGAACTACACGTATACACGTGTATATACACGTAATATAAAATAATTCAAAGAACCTATCTTGCTGCTTTCTGCCCTTTCGGTAGCTACTGACCAGCGTCAGCGCACAGCCACTATAAACTGAGATAAACCGGCGCTTCCCGAACAACGCTTCGGGTGATGCCGTTTCCGAACGAAAATATTCCTGGTTAGTGGCGTAATACTTTAATAATACCAAAAAACTTTACAAATTAATACCTATAATTAATGTCTTTTTTCTTTCTATACATTAAAATTAAAGAAACGTCTGAGCAACAGTGGCCATTAACCGCGGTATTGTATTTTATAAAGCAAATAGTTTTTAGACATTTCATACCCGAGCTGATAAAATGAGCCACATTATAAACTGCCGCGAGTCACGTGTGGCTTGCAAGTTACGGGTTGGGCACCCCTGGGGTTATACGTTTCAGCGTAATTTTATTCTATTTTATTTTTAATACTACATACGGGCTCGTGTACAGGTTTTATAACCTCCTGCGATTTCCAGTGTTGCTTATGTATTTGTAACAGAAGATATTTAAAAATCTGAATTGAAATATTGTATTAATACTTAGTAAATAAATAAATAGATTGTTATCAATTTTGAATAAGTTGTCAACACAAAGGAATGCAGTTTTATCTATTTCTGCCTCAAGTAAAATAAAAAAAAGGTGTTTAAATTAAAACAACTGGACATGACCATATATTTATTAAATATATTTTTTACTTCTACTAAAATAGATAAATGTAAGGTGTTTTTTTTTAATCGGTTTCATACAATGAATTACTAATCGTTCGAAAAGTCTCGGCCTGATACAGAGGTGGCGCAAGTATGATAAAATTACTGTGATATTTGTCAAGCGTGATCCTTTATATTGCGTACTGCTTAAGTTTCAGAAGTGTGCATTTACTTGTTTGTGGCAATCGAATAAAACAAAAAGGTTTTCATGTTTTTTTGAAAAATGGATAACATTTAAGTTCCTGTTGTGTCGTGTTCATAAACTAATTGGAAAAAAGAAAAACCATTAACACAGAGTATTACGCTTCACTACTGGAATGATTTAAGGGCTTATTCATGCTATACGTGCAAATCTAGCTAAAAAGAAAGTGCTTTTTCACCACAATAATACACCTGCACAAACGATTCGGGTTGTTGCTGCAAAATTCTATGATCTACGCTTTAAACTGCATCCACATGGTCCGTATTCACTGTATTTGACTCCCAATGATTACTTTCTCTTCCTAAACTGAAGAAATGGCTTTGTACAAAGATTCACTTCAAATGATGAGGTCAAAGGTGAAACAACCTATTATTTTGAAAAGTTGGAAATCGTATTATACTGAGGGCTAAATGTATAGAACTGCTGTGTGACTATGTTGAAAAATGAAAAAAACTTATGTTTTCTTTGTCGACGGAGATTTATATCATATATTTTACTTTAATTGACCGGTAAGCCTACAAATTATTTCATAAATACGAGTAATTAGAATTAGTTATCCAATTGAATTAGAATTAATTAATTTTTATTTATTACTTACATTAATAAACCAGATTTTACTTGTAATTCTAAGCTTTTTCTAATGATAACATACATAAAAATACAATATTTCACTAGCTGGTCAATGAATTGAGCCGAGTGTAGAGACAAAATCAGATCCTTGACAAAGATCTTAACTCTAATAAATATACAGCTAATAAAATGTAGCTAATGAAATATAATATGTTTATGTAGATTAGTACTTGATTTTTAATATTTTTTAATAATTTTATATTAAATATTATAAGCGAAAAAGTGAGCAGTTTATTAATTAATCGTTGATGATTAATTAATTTTATAATTGAATGGTTGGCAACCTACGATTCAATATTATAAAATATTTTTATTTTGTCTGTACGCGCGGGCGCACACACGCACATATCCTTCATTATTAAATTACGCAGACACAAAGAGTTCTTACCTAATACATAATCATAATCTAATATCAACACGGCGTCTTTACACAAAACCATTTAACGTTTGACATTAATGGAAGAGAGGTGTGACCTCTCTTCCGTTAATGTCAAAATGCTTAACGTAGAAAATTAAGGGAACATAACCTTCAAATAGTCAGTCACTCTACTAAGTAATACCAAATAAAATATAAATAACCTTAAAAAATATCTTGTACAATCACCACCCAAAAATATTAAGCAAGATAGATATTTTATAAATAACTTATTTATATATTCAGAATAAAAAAAAACAATAAAGAAAAATTTAAAGATCAATAGTAAAAATTAAATCCAGAAACTAATTATGATTCAGAAGAAAAAGGAAAACGATTAATATAATCTTAATGTCAGAAAAACAAAAAATGCGGCAATGAATTGTATACGCTTACAGGCGTAGCCGGAAAATTCATTTTTGAAAAAAGATTTTTTCAATTCAATCATTTTAAGTTCTATTTGTGTTTTTATGATAAAATAATTTATTTTTATTGAAAAACAGTAACGAAAATTATGAGTTATAAATAATTTAGAAAGATAAGTTTATTTTATAAAATACATTTTGAACATTAAAAGTTTAAATTGTTAAAATCTTTTTTCATTTTGGAAGTTCCCATACTCAAGGGAAAGAAGTCAAGTAAAATAAATGTTTAAGAAAATAATTCCTACTAGGTGATGAAAATAAACTTAAAAAAATAATTCTTTTTAATTGTTTATAAAATACAGCCAAACCATAGTCTATATAAATAAAAGACAATCTTCGTTTTGTGTGTGCCCTAATAACTCAAATAAATACATAACCGATTTCGCTGAAAATTTCACAATTTGTTATTATCTGTTCCGGGAGTGTTTACATGTTATTATTTTCATATGTTAAAGTCCGTTTACAAAAAGAGATACATTGAAAATTAAAAAACACACACCATTATTTTCAATCAAGTTCAGTATAAACTGAATCGCCAAGGAAAGAATCGATGTAGACCATCTCTCGATATGTACAAATTTTAGGTTATTTACTAATAGAGAGGCGTGCCTTAGGCACGCCCTCCGTAGCTAGGCGCACCGAGCGGGTTGCCCTGGCGGGCGGCGTCTCGGAATGGGATTATTAGGTCCAAAATTGATTACCACTTGTATAAAAATATTTTTTTTTTTTGAATGATGAAAATGTATATAATGAAAGTTAAATTAGAAATTTAACTGTAGAAATTGATACTAACGAATCGGGAATTTCCGCTAGTGATCGGAACATTCCGGTGCTGAGCTAAGGGGGACGACACAAAAAAAATACACACACACACACAGAGAGAGAGAGAGAGAGAGAGAGAGAGACATCAAAAAGGATCTTTAGTAGGGTAGGATTTAAATGTTTTTTTTTAATGATTTAAATAATAGTGAGAAGGGTGAGGTTTGAATTGTGGTAAACATTCCGGCGTCATAGAAAGAAAGAAAGAAAGAAAAAAAGAAAGAAAGAAAGAAAGAAAGAAAAATTAATAGTGAATTAATGTTGTATAATTTATTGTTTGCGCAATATTGTCCGTTGCGTTGCTTTCGTAAGTTAAAAAAATGTAAAAAAACGTAAATAATAATATTAATAGTCATATACAAGATAAAACTTTTATAATTTAAAAATAACAATCCAAAACGACAAAATACTAGTCGACACACAATTTGAGCCAAGATAATGTGAGAATATAGAAGAAATGATACAGAGAAAGAAACAGCACAACGAAATGAACGAAATAGATTACATACGTCATAGTTGCAGGTTAGAGGATCATCAAAAGAACATGAAAATTATCGATTGCATCAACTGGTAACACTTGATCGTATTAAATTTCAGTATAATTCTGGAATTGAATACAGGTTGCATCCAATTCAAACGATTGCAATTTCCAATTAAACTGGCTTTTGCAATAAGAATAAATAAATCACAAAGTCAAAGGCTGCAACTATGTGGATTGAATTTGGAAAATCCATGTTTTTCTCATGGTCAATTATACGTTGCATGTTCTCGTGTCGGAAATCCTAACGATTTGTTTATATAAGCGCCAAATAGAATCACTAAAAACATTGTATATTCCAGAGCATTGCAATGCTTTTGATTTATTTAATTGATAAAAAAAAGTTAATATTGAACATTTTATTATTTTTGTAATATAATCTGTCAAATATAATACAAAATTTATTTAATTCATAGACTCAAATTTATCAATAGCGAAGCATTTAGCATTGCAAAGCATCGCCTGGTCCGTTAGTTCTGAATAAACAAAATTTCAATTTTCTAGACATGGGATGAAAATCTTTTGGCTATTTTTTATTTATTTTTGTTTTATTCTTTTTTTTTTAATGAAATATTAGAGAAAAGGGATATTAAAAAAATTAAGATTTTAAAATATAAAATATATTTTAAAAAGATTTTTGTAATTGCAGATCATTGGAGTGGAATGGCAATAAATTTTTTATAGAAGTTTGAAGCCCTATTTTTTTCTTAATGTGTACGTTGCTATCTGTTGAACTAGTAAACAATAAGCAATCCATCCACGTCCAATGAAATGAGGATATGTATGACATTCCAATATACAGCCTCAGGCCAACCATTCCTGAGATGTGTAGTTAATTAAACCCCAACCACTAAAGTACACTAGTATCACTGATTAGTATTCAAATCCGTATTAAAACAACTAACTTTTACTAGGATTTGAACCTCAGAACCATCAACTTCAAAAATCAGCTGTTAAACAACTGATTTACGACGACGAGTTAACCGTTACACCAGCTCGGTGAGTTTGAAAGCCTATCGATTTAGAAAATATAGATGCAAAATCTTCCATTCAACTCCTTTCTACAGCAAGATATAGTTAAAATATACTAATATGCCATTTTTTTGTGAGAGGTAAATATTTTTAATGTTTAGTAATTTTTGATTTCGATTAAAAAAAAATTCAACCTTTGTGAGAAAAATATTTTGTTAAAGTTTCGGAATAAATATTTGAAATTCTGTTTCTGCCAAAATACTACCACCTCTTTTTTCAAATTTTTCAAAAATTGAATACATTCTTTCCACCTAAAAGTAGTACCTGTCTACCAAGTTTGAAGAAAATCGGTCAACGGAGTCCAGAGTAATAAGACCAAATACAGGCCAACGTACATTCTCACAAAAGTTCGTCCGAGAAAAATAATTTTTTTGAACTGGAATAAATTTAATTGGAATAAAAAATTGTTTTTGCAAATTATTTATAATTTATCAAAAGATATATTTTTTAAGGGTCTCCTTAAGGCACAAAATTTCAAAAAGACTAATCCTTTTAGATTTTTTTTACCTTTATTGCTATATATTGCTATAGCCGGCAACGTAAACAAAAAAAAGTATAAAAAATAGAATCAAACTTTCAACAGAACGTCATTAAAATTAATCGATTTAAAAAACGCAAAATATAAAATTAAACAAAAAATATTTTTAAAAAATAACAACTTCATAAGAAAATCTTTGAAAAATTCAACGATCACAAACTACTAATCAATACAATGAATAATCTATCTCACACGCAGCCGTAGAGCAGGTAATAGAAAAGAATTCCAATACGCTATCTATAAATAGACTGTAATACTTTTTTTCAGCTGATTCAGTCCAATATTATAAAGACACAAAATAATTTTTTACCCTAATTTTAAATGAATTTTACGAATAATAGCATTACCTGAGGTTATCTTAAATTATAAGCACTTTTAAAATGTATATTCATAAACTTTATAAGAAAGAACTTTTTACTTCCTTGTACGAAGTAAAAATAGATTACAGTATTGTGATCTAGAAAAATTTCGGTTTTCAAATTTCAACGGAAATATCTATTTTGACAAGTTTTGGCGTGACGTCTGTTCGTACGTACGTATAATGTATCTCGCATAACTCAAGAACGATTAGCCGTAGGATGTTGAAATTTTGGATTTAGGACTGTTGTAACATTTAGTTGTGCACCTCTCTTTTTGATTGCAATCGACTGGACAAAAAGTGTCCAAAAAAGTCCAAAATCCAAAAAATCTAGAATTTGAACTTTTTCTTAACTGCAGTAATAAGCCCTCATTGAGACTTTTCAACGATATAAGTGGTAATTATTTCCACTGGTTCCAGAGTTATAGCCAAATAAAATTTTAATTAATGAACTATTTGGATCTTACAAGATCCAGCTGCATATACAAATATCCGAACATCGGTTCGAATCCGACTACGTCTCCTTTTTTTTAACTTTTTTTATTTAAATATACTGATTTATTAATAATTATTTATCTTTGATTGTAAAAAAAAATTACAATAAATAATAATTCAATAAAAGTAAAAAAAAAGATGAAAAACACGATAAAATGAAAAAATATCAAACGTAATTAATGAAATAAAATTTTATATACTTTTCATTTTAAAAAATGTGTATATGTAATTTAATATGCGTACAAGGAAGTCATGTGATGTCTACATCAGATTTTTTTGACATGGAAATGCGCCAAAGACCAAAGTAGTCGATGGCCTTACAAAATAAAAATAAAAAATAAATAATAATAATGTTAGTTCGAATGAAAAGTCTTACTAGACTTTTTATCAATAGCTGGTTATATAAAAGGCTACGAAATTTTTAGCAGCACTTTTGCCTCATACTACTTTGTTCAAAACCGTTGGTGTTGGTTTAAAAAACAACCAGTAGCTACAATTAAATGGTTCTAAATTATTTTTATGTGACACAAATAATCTACGAAAACGGCATAGTCTTTTTTAAAATCCCAATCATCAGTCAGGAGTGAAGTGATTTTTTTTTCTACTGCAGTCAAATATACTGTTATACATCATATGTCAAGTCCACCGAGATATATGACATACTACCAGAGAAGTTATATTTCAGTATGTTTACCACAGAATGACTAGTCAAGTATTAAAAATCATTAATTTCAGAAAAAGCAACCTTGACTTATCCGCTTTCATTTCGATTATAGTCATAAAAAAAATTTGGAACAGATGTTTTAAAGTAAAACTGTACGATTTTGTGTCACGAAATATTGCAGGAGGAGTATTACTGCTGCTCAACAGAAAAACTAATAAATATAATTTGTTGGTTTTCTTCTTTAAGCAAGGTTTTTGCGTGTTAAAAAAATTTATGTATCAAAAAAAAAGTTGAACATTGAAACGAAATACAATTGGCCTTTACAAGCACTATATTTCATTTAATTATTAGTAGGATATAAAACAACAAATAGAAAGAAATTGCATATATATATTTTTTTTATCTATTAATTTTATGTTTTTATTTACAACAACAGTAAACGGTTGAGTTATAAAACAAAACTAGAATTTTGCAAAAGCGAGTGTTTGAAATATATTTACAATTTCAAATATATATATGACTGTAAATGGCAGGCATGCATGTCATGTGTGAAGTGGTATGCTGAAGAGGTAGAGATTACAAATGAGGTAGGCTAACTGTATTGTATATATATATATATGTGTGTGTGTGTGTAAATGGTGGTATGAGGGGTGTACATATCACGTGATAGTTTGGGAGAGTGGAAAGAGAGTAGAGGTAGACAAGTAACATTCTATTCAACTTTTCTACTTCTTGAGCTTTAACTCATTTTCTTTTACGCCGCTCACTTCAACCAAAGTCGTTTTTTCTTTCTGTCTTTTTATTCTGAAAGAAGTGAATGCTTTTCACAATCTAACGTTTTTTGAATGTCACCTACAATGCAACATACTTTCTTTTTACTGATGGCTCTTTTTTAACTTGTCTAAATGTTATTTTCATTTTACCAATTGTTTGAAAAAAAAAGAAGTACATTTCAATTGAAATTTAACTAAAAAATGTTTACGTTTATCAATAAATTTATTGATTCAATCATTTTGAAATGTAAGTAAATTGAATTTCCATTTTTTTTCCATAATAAAAATGTTTTATTCAAAATTGTATAATGTTAAAGTCAAAAAATAAAAAATAATTTTTTTAGCTTTTAAAACTAACAAAAGAATCCAGTCCGATCAAATTTTATTTCAAACAGCGTTATATTTATTTACAAAAAAAGTATTCCAGAACATTCCTGTTATAGACCAAGAGCTGGATGGGTAACATGATTCGACTTCCGAAAACTGTCGACATATCTTCGCGTTTCACATTCCCCAGACCCCAAAACCACCGTCAGTTCACACGTTTATATATACCTTTATAAATATATGTATATATACATATATTTATTTATTTCACTTTCTTGTGGACATGATAACTGTCGTAATTTTGCGCCAATCACTTTCAGATTAATACATAAAATATAACGACCCAAAATCTCGGTCTAGTTCGTTAATGGTCAAAATTAAATCATGGGGGTGGAAAGGGGTGCATTTTCAAAAAAATAATATCGTAGCTTTCTTATTAAGTAAAATATCGAATTCATTTAAAGTTCCTACTATTCATTAAATAAGGACCTAAAACTTATCTAAGTAAAGTTTTTTAATATCACCAATCATTGGCTCACGGAGTGAAAAAATGAGATTTCGAAGACATAAAACTGATACCTCCCTTAACAGGCAAAGTATCAAATCGTTCTAAAGTCCTCTAAACATTACCTAAAAATTTTGTCTGAAACAATTTTTGATATGACCAACTCTTACGGCAAGGGATGACCAAAATGTTGCTGGAATTGTAAGAAGATGGGGCTTGTCGTATGCTAAACATTTGAAACTTTTTTTCACATGCAACCATTGTCACATTGAGTAAATTTGAAGTTTTTCTTAACTTTAAGGTGGAAATCATTTTTATTCCGTACTTAGCAGCGGTGAAATCTACTTCCGCCTTCCGGCGTACCAAAAGGGATTTATTTTCGGCCAGTCGTGTAAAAGAAATAATTATACTGGAAATCGTGAATGTACCGAGAATATCTCAAATCACAAGGGCCCATGGGCAGAGGTAAAGTTGAAAATGATACCCTGTCAGTAGTATGCAGTTAAAATAGTGTAGCAGTATGCAGTAGTAATAGTTAAAAACGTTTTAACTATTCTAGTTATAGGAATATTTTTGTAAAGTTTAATAGTCGGAGAGCTGGGTACGATTTTTCCACCAATCGTGTAAATGGAAAAATTACATTGGAAATGGTACAATCCTGATGGGCAGACACGTAACTGGGGACCAAGGGCCCCCGGATAACGGAAAAGTTGCAAAAAATTAGTTTTTTTCTATATCTCGAGAAATAAGCGTCAGATGAGATAAAGTTTAAAATAAATGTTGTTTGACTTGTTAAGCTGTATATTTTTTTCTTTTAACACTTTTTTTGTGGTCAATAGCTTTTTTAAAAAAATGAGAAAAACGAATAAAATAATGTTTTGCCTTTAGTTTCCAAAAAGTCATTTTTTCAAAATGTTTTCATTCGAAATGTCTGCCAATTTGTGTGGAGATACTACGTGGTTTCCTGATGACAAATCCTAAACGACAGACACGTAGGTTGGGACCAAGGACTCCTGGACAGCGGTAAAGTTGCAAAAAATCAGTTTTTCCATATGTCTCGAGAAACATGCGTTGGATGAATAAAAGTTTACAACAGATTTTGTTCAGCTTTCCAAGCTCTATAATGTTTTACTTAATACTTTTTTTAGAAATCAATAGCTTTTGCAAATATGAGTAAAACGCATAAAAATAGTAGCATTTTGCCTTTCATTGTCAAAGAAATTTAGTTTGTAACATATTTACAAGTAAAGTCAATCATGCAAGACACTTTCCTTAAATATTATAATTAAGTGCTCAACAAAATTCTTAACATCAGTAATAAAACCCTTTTGGTGAAATAAACTCGGTCATCAAATTGATCTTCATTTACAAATTGTTATTTACCAATTCATACATAATAACAATATTATTGAATAATAATAGTTTTAATTTTCACAAGTTTCACGTATGCCGGCCTCCATGGCGCGAGTGGTAGCTTCTCAGCCTTTCATCCGGAAGTCCCGGGTTCGAATCCCGGCCAGACATGGCATTTTCACATGCTACAATGCTACATTTGTTATTCATTTTATCCTTTTTGAAGCAATACTTAACGGTGATCCCGGAGGTTAAAAAAAATTCAAGTATGATGTGAATTTATGTACATTTAATCATTATAATTTTTTATGATTGAACAAATTTATAATATTAATCATCATCGATCCTCATGATCAGATATTATCGAATCTTGGGGATTTAAAACCAATTTCGAGAGAGAAGTAGCAATCAAATAAATCAATATATTTTCATATCTGTTCAAAATAAATTGCTAATGATCGCAATGTAATTAAAAATGCAATACAATTATTCTAATTGGCTAAGCGCATTAATTTATTTATAATGGTTTAATTAGAACGTAAAATCAGGAGGAATATTAGCTAATGGTAAAGATAATTTTTCTAAACAGTGTCTATTAACATTTAATAAAGGGAAACAAATTGTAGAGCTTGAAAGACAAACAAAATCTGCTCTTTAGGATTTGGTATTGATAAACTGCATAGAACCTCCACAAAAATTGACAAACATACCAATGAAATCCTTTTGAAGAAAAAGTTTTTTTTTTAAATTAAAGCCAAAAAAGAGTAGCATTTTTTATGGGTTTTTCTCATTTTTTGTAAAAATTATTGGTTTCAAAAAAAATTGTTAAGAAAAAAAAATTGTAGAGCTTAAAAAGACAGACATAAAAAAACTGATTTTTTTCACCTTTAACCTTCTCCGGGGTTCTTGCTCCCCAGTTAAGTGTCTGCCCGTCGGGACTTGAGGTACTCTCAGTAACCCACACTATTTCGAGGTCCATTTTTTCCAAATTTGTCCATTTAGATGATTGGTGTATAAATGATACCCTGAACTTTGACTATTAAACTTTATAAGAGTAAGCAGAATAGTTAAAAAGTTCATATTACTGATAGTAAAAATATTTCACCCAGTTAAGTTATTTTGAAATTCCTGGGACTTAAATTATGGAACAAAACTGTAGCTTTTATATGTAACAAGTGTTTAAAAAATGACGCAATCCCTTTGTTTGGCAACGTGAATTTATTACAAAAATATTAATGTTAATAAAATAATCAAACTATCTTTAATTTTTTTACAATAGATGTTCAAAATGATTTCCTGTATTCCCTATGCAGGTTCGTTTAATTTCTATATCATTTGCAGCCGCTTTTCGTAATGTTTGCTCAGCAATGTTTGAAATATCACTTTCAATGTTAGCCTTCAGTTGGTCAAGTGCATGAGGAATGTTTTTAAAAACTACACTTTTCAAATACCCCTAAAGAAAACGTCTGCTGGTTTAAGATCTGGGGATCTTGGAAGGCCGTATTACACGACGCCGGGAGATCGTACACCAAACACCAATTTTACATGCTTGTAATGGTCATTCATGAAACGCGTGAGGATTTTCAGCGCTCCATATTCGGCAGATTTGGCTGTTAATGTAGCCCCTCAAATGAAATCATGCCACGTCGATGAAAAAAACACGATCCAAAATTTCAATACCGATGTCATCAACAAGAGAACGAAACCAACAACAATACTGTAGACGTTTCACGTGGTCTACATCTTTTAGTTCTTGAACAACACCGATGCGATAAGCATGCGATTGTAATTTTTTAGTACCCCTATAAGCTGTAGATAGTGAAGGTTTAGCCTGCGAATATAAATGAGTGATTTTCTGGGTGAGCTAGTCAAACGTTCTTTCACATCCTCCAGAACTTCTACTGTTAGCCGTGATGGTGCTTTTCCGATTATTTACACTCCTAGTCTCACGAAATTTATTAATCAAACCCGATATTTTCGAGTTATTAAAATGAATTGGGAAATTTTATCCGAACTCGTCTTTTACTCGTTTATAAGATTTATACGCGCAATAAGTCTCAATAATAAACACACGTTCGACCTTGAAAAATGACATAGTTAACACAATAGAGACGAATTTATGTTGGTATAGTACTAATGTATAAGAAGGAAATTTCAACTGTTACAAGCTGCTAAGGCTTGGGTACAGTGTTGCCAACTGAATGCAAGGAGAAATAAAATTTACCTATGCGTGACTTCGACCTTCTTAATTTTAGGGTTGTGTCCTTTTTGAAACACCCGTTATTTCTGTAAAAAAGGGTCCCAGAACTGTATCTGTCGTAGTTTACGAAAAGATTATTGTAAAATTCAAAAGTTCTGGAATTCATAAATAAATATTTTTTTTTAGATTTGCCATAAATTTCTATTAAATACCGGATCCGGCATATAAATCTTCTAATTTGTTTCCTTTTTTTTATTAATGTTAATATTAATATTAGTTAAATAAAAGCTTTTTTAAAAACTAATTTTTTATATGTAACCAAATATATTTTTGTAATTTTTTTTTACGACTAAAAATAAAGTAAAAATATTTATTTTTACACATCGAAGTTACATACGGGTACCAAATTTAATTGATTTTCATACGATAGATCAAAAGATATAGCTGTTGCAAGATTTGATTATTCCTGAAGCGAGCTAAATAAAAGCTTTTAATGAACAGTGTCTTATGAATTTATAACACATTTGAACTATTGTCTTATGTATGTATGTTTTATTGAGGAGATTCATTAGAAATCCTTCAACAAGGGCTTATTACAATTCTATTTGCTTATCATTCCTTCTTGGTACCTATTGTAGGTAAACGAATTGTGTTATAAGAAAGGAAATGTACTAATCCGAATAAAAATATTTTTATTTATTATTTCAAGTTAAATTTAAATATTAACAGTTTTTAAAATTAAAAACATGAATTTGTGTAAAAAATGCTCATTTAATAGAAATTGAAAAGGCAAGAAACTGTGATGAAAATAAAAAAAAGAATCCAAGGAAAGAAAGGTAAATAATAATCGTTATTGAGCATGACTTATCAATGTCTGGAAACAGGAAATATTTATAATCTTTTTATTTTAAGTTCTATAACTAATTTTCTCTAAGCTTAGCATAAAAAATATTTTGATTATTAGAATGACTTAGTTATATATAATTATGCTAAAACAATGCAATACTAAGTAACACTAATACAAACTAATTAAAAAATTTTTAATCGTATACCGAACATGTAATTTTTTTTTTTAATAAGGTCTTACACCTATTGTAAATTTAATTTTTTTTCCTTTATTTCATTAGTTTTCCGTCTCAAGTTCAGGAAATATTGTAACAGGATTATGAAAGGAATTGCCTCTACAAAATAAAAACAAAAAGACAATGAAAACAATGTATTTGGAACAGTGGGATGCTTGAATATAAAAATAAATATTGATTGAAATGAAAACACCCTCCTTTTTGAAAGCCGGTTAAACAATAACAATTTCTATAAATTTAAATCTCCGTTATTATTAATAACAATAAAAACCGAATGATATTGTTTCATTGAACAGTTCAGTTTAAACTGTAGAAAATTAATTTACGTGGTTCAAAATAAGATAAATTATACAAATGAGCCACTTTTATGCAATGTTCTGATTTTTTAAATGAGACATTTTATTTTTACAACGTATAAATTATTGTACCAACGGAGCCGTCCCTTCCGGGGTGTCCCCGTTAGAGGCAAAGCACAAAGGACGGAATCCCGGTTGCTGGGCGAAGGCATCTCCCGGAACCGTGTTCATGCTTAATTGGTGGGCTGGTTCCGAGAGGCAGGGTTGCATAAAAAACAAAAAAACGTATAAAATATTAATTGGAATAAAGGTTTTCTTAACCCATTTATTTTCACAAAAAACAAAAACACAAATGAAGAAACTATCTTCAGCTTTAATTCGTCTGTTTCCATTTTAATTCGTTTTCTTCAAAATTAAATGCATCAAATAATAAAATAATATATCGAATTCTAGTTAGCTAAATTATTAAATCGATTCGATTTTTTACCTTTGGAATGGAGGTCACCAGGTTTTCCTTCTTAGGAAGAACGAGTATAAGAAATGGATTTTAATATGAAACATTTCCATGTTGAGTTTGGATGATGATTGGAATCAGGTTTGTAACGAGGTTAATTTCAAATCTTAAACAGATCGTGTTGTTAACTAAGCAACGGATTACTAATTAGAGTGTGTTAACAAAATGAAAATGTTTAGAATACCGTCTACTATAACTCCAAATTAATAAATTATTTTATAAACATAATATCAAAGGAGAGATGGATAGAAGAATAAAAATAAATAAAATAAACACTTCATGATGAAGATGGTAGCTAGAAAATACATAATTAAAAAGTAATCGTGAGATATGTGAAGAAGAAATAAAGATGTAGAAAAAATACAAGTATAGGAGAAGGAAGAGGGAAAAATAAGCTATGAGAAAAATGATAGATATTTTCAGCTAATAAAAAAAGTGGATTTTAAAGATAATTTTCTTACTTTTATTTCTTGATTTTTTTTTATTCATACCTTCCAAGAATTCCATTTCAACTTGAAATTTAAGAATGTTCGAGAAATGTTTAACATTGATACCTCAATTACATTACTCGAGTAACTTTTTCTTCTTATTAAAAAGGAATGAAAGGATTTTTTCAAAAGAAATAAAATCTCATTAAGACTTGATAATTGAAAAACTTTACAAAAGAATCAACAAAACTTTTTAAAAAAAGAATAAAACATTTAAATTAAATAGAATCCGTAAATAATTTTATTTGTAGAAGGTATAAAATTTGTTTATCAATTCTGTGTTGATAATTAATCTTTCGGTCATAGTTTAACAATTATTAATAATAGAACAATAAAAAAAAATATTTTTATTGAGTAAAAAATGAGAAAATCATTGTAAAATGATATGAACTTATTTATACTTAATTGTTAAAAAATACATTTGTTATTACGAGGCCGGTCGAAAGAGTAATTAGATTGATTTTCACAGCAAAATTTAAAACTCGCAAAGTGGCAATCCTGCAAGCACACAAGTACCCAGATATATTGTCTATTTCCCGTATCAATTTCAAGTTGATTTATTGATCAGTAAAATAACTTTATAGAAAAATTCCTTGAAATTTTATAATAAGAAAACAAATAATTAAAAATTATATCAACAAAAAACTTTATTACATACAACTATGATTAAAATCAAATTTTTTTAGTATAAAGTACGTAAGATCTATTAGAACTACTTGAGAGAGATAAATAAATAAACGCCAATTTTATTTTATTACGTTTTTTTTGTTTGTTTGTAAACGATAAAGTTGTTTTCTTTGTAAAAAGAATTACGAGAAATTGAGTTTTAGGTCAGATCAATAAAGAAGCCTAAGAGAGATTCCGATAATTACTACAACTTAACCTGACCTTGTTGCCAAAAGAACCTTCTACTCAGTTATTGACTTAAGCCGTTCTTAAATTTTTCCCCTAAAATCTTTTAATTTTTAAAATAGGCCAATAAAATTATTCAATTTTCAGATAGGCTCAATGTATGCTATTTATTTATTAAAAAAAAAAAAAAAATATTTTGCCGATCTTCGTGGCCGAGTAGGTAGTATCTCGGCATTTTGTTCGTAGATTCCAATCCCGATCAGGCATGACATCTTTTCATATCTATCAATTTCCATCGGGCTAATAACCATAGTTATTGATGCCCGCTTTTTCATAACGAAATAAAAAATAAAAATTTTTGGACTTGATAAAAAACAAACAAAATAAGATAATTAGCAAATTTAAAAAAAAATTATACAAAATTAATATTTTACTTGGATCGGAAAAGAAAGCTAAAATATACTTCATTTTACCGTATTGTACATTTAATTATACATTAAAAACTAAAATTTTAATTGTTCTTAAAAATCATCAAAAAAATATTAGTACAGCTACATAAATAAACAAAACCAAAACAATAACTATAATCAAGCAGTTAATCCAGTTATAATTCTAGATTTAAATAATCCTTAAGCGTTATTTTTATTTTAAGATGAGAGATAAGAAAGAGTACGATCAAACAATATTCATTTCACGCGGGGTTCTTTTTTTATAAAATAATTATTCAGTATCTAGTAAACAAGAAAGATTTTTGTTAACGTAGATTTATCTACGTTCCAATTCAAAAAAGTGATTGGACACAATAAACGAAAGATTAGTACAGATAAAAATTTACTCTCGACAAGACCGGTATGAACATCACGTAATAAATTTTTTTACGGCTGTAGTTTCCTGGTGACACCCAGATTATAGCATTCGACGATGATCTGGCATTACTGATTGCAGGTCACTCCGAAGCCGTTATCGAGGATACGACCAATGAGGCCGTTTCGGTTTTGAGCGGCTGGCTCAGAGATAGGGGGTATGTTCTTGGCCCCTAGGAAGATTTCAATGCTTGCCATGGTCGGTAGGAGAGACATTCGAGAAATAGAGATCAGTAACGACGGAATCAGAATAGTCGCACCAAGGGGTGTAAAATACCTGGAGGTCAGGTTACAGAGATCGGGCCTTTATAATGAACATATATCTGATGTTACAGATCGGCCTGAGAACGTGATGAAAATTGTTGCGTAACAGGAAGAAGCAACATGCTGGTAAAAAGGAGCTGATAATATCGGTTGTCACCTCTATACTGCTTTATGCCGTTCCGACCTGGGGTGACGCCCTTGACAGGGAAAGGAATGTCAGAAAGTTTTCAACGGCTGGCGGCGCAGAAGGTGTCGTTCGCCTTCTGCACAGTGTCTTGTGATGCTGTTGAAGTTATCACTGATATCCTCCCGATACGTTTCAGAGCAAAACAACTGTTAAGAGTGACAGAATGCCAAAATATGTGGCCAACAGACAGCTGCTTCAAGAATGGCTGGTGGCATGAGATAACTCGACAAAAGAGCATGGAAAAATGCTAATTTATAAAATTGCTAATTCGGAGGGGGCATGGTGAGGTGAATTTCTTCTCACTCAGCTCCTGTCCGGTCACGGGGACTTCTCAGCGTACTTATACCAATTAAAACGAAGAGAATCACCTCGGTGCAGGTTATGTGGGTTGGTTTACACGCCTAAACACACATTTTATGTCTGCCAAAAGTGGGATGTAACAAGAAGACATCGGGGCCTAAATTGGCTTACTCCTGAGAAAACAGTAGATTATATGCTTCGGAGCCTGAAAAAGTGGGAGGCGGTATCCAAATTGGTATCGGACACTCTGAAAGTTAAGAAAAAGGAATACCAGGAATGACAGGCAGACAAGGAAGACCCATGTGAAGTTAAATCAAAAGAAAAGACCTCCAGTGTCTGAGGTGAAGAAAAGAGACCGTAGAGTGAGGGGTAAGGGCAGCCTTCTGCGGAGCCATCTTTCGTCCGCGTTGCGCGGATGGTCTACGGTGATGAACCACGGAGACCCTGGATCCCTCGCACTCGAAGGCACCTCCCAGGGCTGCGTAATGCTTAACTGCTGGTCCGGTCCCAGAAAGGGGGGTTTGGTGAAGTGAAGGTTTAGTCGGTAGGGCATAGGTATCCAAACGGCGGTTTGGATACAACAAGTTTTATTTCTTTCTTTTATAAACAAACAGATATTTTATTTGATCTTACGGTTGATGTATTGAAATAGTAATTAACAATCGACCGTAACTTTTTTTTTATAATCTAGATATTTAACCCCCTTAAAGAAACAAAGAGACGCTCATCTGACTCGTATTTACTCTTCCATTTATATATTCTATCATTACTCTTTAACAAATGGACCTATTTCAATTACTTTTTTAACCTTTTAGAAGGTTCATTGTAAGATTTTTCCTAATAACACAAGTTAACATTTTTTAATGAAAAATTACACTTCTATAAATCATTTGAAGACAGTTGATTCAGGCTAATTGTTTTATCTTCATAATCATTATTGGTTTTAATCAATTTATTTTCAAATTAAATTTTTAAAAAATCAATAGAAACGTTTTACATCTTAATTTTAGGTCAGTAGAGTAGCTTTGTAAACGTCGTTAGCCTATTTCTTATTTTTTCAAGACAAGTTTCTCGTTTTTTTTTGTATGGGTTTTTTAACGATTACATTTTTTTATGCCTACCCATATTTTAAAACTAATCAGTTTAAAATAAAATAAAATTTAAATAAAGACAACTTAAAAACGTATTAAAAAGTAGTATTATAATTATACTGTAACAAAAGAAGAAGCACTCAACTAAACAGTATTTATTTTTCTGTTCGTTCAAGCATTATCAAATAGTGTGGCTCTTAACCAAATGAACCTATTTCAATGACTATTTTTTTATTGTAATTTTTTAGAGGGTCCCATCTTATTGAACCCGTTGCAAGTTGATCCATTTCAAATTCAAATGATGGATAGACGTTTCTATTATTGATATTATTCTATTCCTACCACTTCAAATCTTTCAGGTTGTCTCAGCAGTATTCTTTAATATATAAAACTTGTCTTCTTGCCTAATATGAAAATTTAGATTCAATTGAAATAGTACCTGATATTTGAGCTGCTATAATGAATGTTTCAATTTGTTTGTGCATCCTATAAATAAGAAAGAATGTAGTTACTTTTCTAAACGAACAGAAAATTCATTTTATTTTTATAATATGACTTTGAAGTGGTTTGCAAATTAAACTTAATAAGATGTTATTTTAATTTTGATCAATTGATATATCTATCAATCACTTCCATAAAAAAGGCTGATGCGTGGATTTGTTGAATGTGCTCACATTTTTACTTCCTTGTACGAAGTAAAGATTTCAGATTTCAAAGGAATATCCATTTTGACTAGTTACGGCGTGACGTCTATACGTACGTACAAACGTATGTTTCTCACATAACTCAAAAACAATTTACCGTAGGATTTTGAAATTTTGGATTTAGGACTGTTGTAACATCTAGTTGTGCACCTCTTCTTTTGATTGCAATCGACTGAACTAAAAGTGTCCAAAGAAGCCCAAAATCTAAACATTTGGATTTTCGACTTTTTGTTAACTGCAGTAATAAGGCCCCATTGAGAGCTTTTCAACGATATAAGTAGTACTTATTTTCAATGGTTCCAGAGTTATAGCCAAATCAAATTTTAATTAATGAAATATTTTGATCTTACAAGAGGAAGGCACATCGGTTCGAATCCATCATCTCCTTTTTTTTAACTTTTTTTTTTAATTTAAATATATTGATTTATTAATAAGTATTAACCTCTGATTGTAAAAAAAATTACATTGAATAATAATTTAATAATAACAATAAAAAATAAATAAAAAAAGGAAAAAATATCAGAAGTTATTAATGAAGTAAAATTTTATGTACTTTTCATTAAAAAAAAAAAAAAAAAATGTGTTATGTAATTTAATAGGCGTACAAGGAAGTCATGTAGTGTCCAGATAAGATTTTTATTTTAGTTGTTATTGGCGCAGAGCGAACCAATGGTAGTGCACCAGGCGCAGCGCTTGTACGATTCATTCGTTCGAAAGATTTATACTTCTTGATACGAACGATTTATCTAAAATTATATTTATGTTTTGGGGATTAGAGCTGTGTTAATAAATCAAAATTCAAGAAACAGCAAAAAATGTTTAGAATTTTGAAGCTTTTTGTTGTAAAAGATTTTGTTGTTAGTATGCTAGATTCATAAACATTTAGTTACAACTGGTGAAAATTTAACAAATTCATTTATAATGAAACATAAACCATGTGACATTTTCGCGGCGGGCAATAGACCCGCCTTTTTTTATAGTATATATATATACATAAAAGAATTGAATGTACATTATTTTCTACGTCTTTTAAAATGCTGTTTTATGTATGTCGATTCCTAAATAAATAATTTAATAATAATAATTGTTAATGTAGTAATATAATTACAAACACTTCATTACAAGAATTTATAATAAAAATATAAACAAAGAGAGTATGTGTAATAAAGAAAATTAAAAAAAAATTAATAGATAAATTATTTAATATTATAAATGAAAATATAAACATACGTAGTGAGTTAGTAAAGGTGTCTGATTACTAGTAGTTTAACATCATGAAATTTATACTAGAGATACAAAACAACACAAATCCTAATGAACAGCTCTAATACCAACGACAGACAATATTTGACACAACGATCAAAATGAACATTTCAAATATTCAACCAACGCACTACCGCTGTTAAAGCATTCCTTTCTCCATTCAAACGATGGGTAGAAGGAATTATTATGGAGATTATTCCGTTCCCACCACCCCAAATATCCTTCAGGATCTCAGCTATATTCTTTAATGTATAAAACCTGTCTTCATCCCAAATATGAAAATTTAAATTCCATTGAAACGTGAACATAACATTTGAGCTGACATGTTTGAGATGTTATAATGGATGTTTCAATTTTATTTGTGTGTTTTCTATAAATAAGGAAGGATGTGGTTACTTTACTGAAAATTTTCATCTCTCCATTTCTATAGGCAAATTAAGATATTTTTTTAAAAATACATTTTTTTTCTATAAGAAGACATTATATTATATTTAACTATTTATATTAAATTTTAGATAATATGAAGACACATTACAGTAAATTCTTTTGTTTTATTTTTAAAGTGCTAATATATTTTAAATTCCATTTAGAAATGTATAAAAATAAAAAAAAATTATAAATTTAAAAATAAATTGACCTAATAAAACCTAAGTAAATAAAAAAAAAGCTTATATACGTTTTAATTAAAATATTAATAAGTGTAACAAAACAGGATTTTCACAGGAATTTTCTCTATGTATTGACTAAAGTATGATAAGGAATACAGAAAAACTATTACCAAGCACGAGTAAAATGCAGTACCAAAATTCAGTAATGTTTATTATTATTCACACTAAAAGTTTTCCAACAAATTTTCTAAGACAGAAGGTTAATTATAAAATTTTCTTTTAATGTGTAATTGATTTTACTATATAGGCAATTTAAAGAAATTAGTTTTTAATTTTCATTGTTCATAACTTGATTTTTATAGCTTAATGTTAGATAAACCTAACGTTTTTCTCATTTACAATAATTTTACATGAAAATGTAAGAAAGTTAATTAGAAATTGTAGGATAAAATACAGTATAAGAGCACATAATATGTTATTCCACTGAGCATTATTCCCTGTCAATAATTTCTTAAAGGTACTTTCCTGCTATTTTTGGTAGATTTCATAACAATTCTATTTATTGTAATGGGTACCATGATTCGACTTCCGGAAAATTTCGACATATTTTCACGTTTCACATCCCCCACACTCCAAAACTACCGTCAGTTCAAAGGTTTATATATATATTTATATCTATATCTATATATATATATTTCACTTTCTTTTAGACACTATAACTGCCGTAATTTTGCGCCAATCGCTTTCAAATTGTTCCTTAAAAATAACTCGTCCAAAAACCTCGGTCGAGTTCATTAAAGGGCAAAATCGGACCATGGGGGTTGAAATGGGGAGGGCTTTTTCAGAAAAACAAAATATCGCTGTAACTTTCTTATTAAGTAAAATATCGAATTCATTTAAAATTCCTCCTTTTTATTTTTTTTTTTAATAAGGACCTAAAACGTATGTAAGAAAATTTTTTTATACCATCAACCACTGGTCCAGGGGGTTGAAAAAATGGGGTTTCGAAGACAAAAAATATCATACCTCCTTTAATAGGTACAGTATCGAATCGATTTAAAGTTGTCGTTATTTCTCTAAAAATTTTGTCTCGAACAATTTTTGTTATGACCAACCCTTTAAAAATATGACTAACGACCACTTTAAAATGATTTGATACTGTGCCTATTAAGGGAGGTATAATTTTTTGTCTTCGAAACCCCATTTTTTCCATCCCGTGGGCCAATGGTCGGTAATATTAAAACACTTTACGTAGATAAGTTTTAGGTTTTAGAATAGTAACAATTTTAAACAAATTCGATATTTTATTTAATAAGAAAGTTACAGCGATATTTCGTTTTTTCAAAAAAGCCCCCACCACCATTTCCACTCCTACAGTCCGATTTTGCCCATTAACATACTCGACCGAGATTTTGGATCGCTATATTTTATGTATCAATTTGAAAGTGATTGGCGCAAAATTACGGCAGTTATCGTGTCCACACAAAAGTGAAATATATATATATAAATGTATATATATTAAATTTTGAACTGGCGGTGGTTTTGGGGTTGGAGGACGTGGAACGCGATGATATGTCGAAATTTTCCGGAAGTTGAATCATGGTACCCATTATAATAGGTAGCTTTCTTATGAAAGCTACCTAAAACTATACTCCTTTAATTTAGAATTTTTAAATTTGGCGCTAATTAATGATTAGTAAATTGAGGGGTAGTTGTTTTTAAGTTAATCCTTAATTAAATATACATTAATTTTTTAAATATTAAACCTAAGTGCCATTTTTTCTGTTTAGTTTGATCTTCGTATTAAAATAAGGCCACAGTGTCATGAATAGTCGTTTTAAAATCAGATTACATAAATACAAGAACTGTTGGAATTGGTTACAACCTGTATTCAGGCAATTATAATATCAAAAAGAAAATAAATATTATTTATTTAAAGAAATATATTTATTCAAAATTTTAATCATTTTTTTTTACTTTTAAGGCTGCAAAGGACCACTTTAGTCAGAATAATTCAAGTCTTTTTTGCCGATCTTTTGGCCTTTAAGTTCTTAGCTTTCACTTTCTCCCAATATTTAATGTCATTCTTAATGATCTTGCTTTACGATCCTCTTCGGAATAAACCCTTTTTGTATAATTAAAAGTTCTTACTTTAAAGTTGGTATTCGGATCTTTAATAACAAATTTTAATTTGTCGGATTTATTACGTAAATCTTCGATTATTTTAATCATTTTTATTATATACTATTTTAGATTACTTTAGGATAAGTAAACAAATTTAGATTGTTAAACAAATGCAATTTTTATTTTTATTACCAGAACATACGCGTAATAAATGGATAATAACTAATTATTTCAACTATTAAACACAAATATAATTTAATAAATAATAATTGAAAATGAAAAAACTGTTTTACCCATCTTATTCCATATGTAAATGTAAACAAATTGTTTATATCAATATCCTGGAATTACTGATATCGATATATCGTATCTAGTACATAGTAGTTGGAAATAACTGAACACGTTTGTTGTTTTTGTATTAACAAGAAGAGACGTTCATATTGAATAATTCAATTTCATCACAGAGTAATATTTCAGTGGTATTGTCAGTTTTTTTTGTTTTGTTTAACAATATTACTTCGTTTACTGCATCACGTCAAAATATATGAATTTTGACGATCCAATGGACAGACCAAAGTACTATTTCAAGCCATTACTGTAATTATCTTTAACTATCTCAATGTTTTTATTAAAATTTCTATTCGATGTAGTTTTATTTTCCCAGCTGTCATAGTAAATTATAACACCGGCACGAAAAGTATTGATTGCCAAGAACAAAAAAAATTGATTTTGAATTTTTCTCCGATTTGAGATCAAAGATACTAAAAAATATTTGTTACAAAATTATTTTTTCTAACAAAAAGGTTTTTAAATGATATTACCTATTTTCTATAACATTACTGATTAAAAAAAATAGCATACGAGTAAAATTTTCATTAAATTTCCTCCTCAATGCCTTTCTACTCTTCATCCAACTTTTTCAGAAATTTTTTAGAATTTTTCTTTGTTAATTGTATATTTATTATTATAGATTAATATTTCATTTCATCTTGGTCCTTTTATTTACCTTTTACTTTCCCGTTTAGCGGTAAAGCTCTAAAAGGGAAAGTAATGTAATCGGTCCAGTTTGGGCAACAGATCTTGGCGTTTTGAAATCTAAGGAACCCAAAAAACCGGATAGAAATTTTCTGGGTGTTAATATTCGTATGTACGCACGCGCTCGTGTGTGTGTTTGTTTGGTGTTGGCCTCTAAATAACCATCTCCAGAACTACTGGACTGATTTTGACCAAAGTTGGTCAGATTATTTCTATATATGGGGCATTGATGGCCTTAAATTATCATTTTAAAAGGTCAAACGGGTAGGGCTGAAGAGCAAGGTCACCGTCAATATTTCAAGATTTAACCTAATTAAGGTCATATTTTTATTAGTCACATTTGTTAACATTTAAAAAATAACAATATTTGTAAAAAAAAAACATTTTTCCAAAATCGCACTCCCAACTCAAAGAATGCTGTTGTAGTCGTCTGTTACGTTGTGACGTCAGAGGTGAGCGGTAGAATTAAATAAATGAATAATATTTAAAGTATAAAAAAGTAACACGGTTTGGCCTCGAACTTGATCGCCCGGTTGATTCGTTACCTGGTGCGTTAGGCCTCACGGCTACACCCAGTCTGCCGATCGTACAAGCGAAATTTGTTCTATGTTAACTTGTGAAATTACATTAATTTAGTTAGTGACCCTAGTACCGCCCCACCCGTGTGATATGCGCGCGCTTTAGTTAGAATCATAGTTAACGAAAAAATATTATATTTAAATAAAATGATAAATATTTTAAATTAAATTGTTTGTGTAAGCCGTGTATCAGAAACAACCCACAGTTCTACAACTGTGTTGTCAGCTTTTTTTTATATTAATTCATTAATTTTAAAGTTGGAATATTTGTTTTGTGTAATTACTTAACTTTATTTTGTTGATTTGAAGATTAAATAATTTAATGGAATAAGTTATCTTACCGAATTCTATGATATTAGATTTTTAATTAATTCATGTTTCTGTATATGAAACAGTTAAATTAAATCGTGATTTCTAAGATACTGTTTTACAACTAAATTTTGCAGTAAATTGAATCTTATTACTTTATTATCGAAAAAAATTAAAGCATAAGAAATAATAAAAAATAAAAATTAGTCTTGATTCAAAAACCTATAAATTAAGCCAATAGTTTTTTTTATGTAAAAATATTTTGACGACATCCAATTATTTGTGGTTTAATAACAAAGATCAGAAAATTTTAGGGAAATTTGCAGATCAACCCCCACGTTTAGTTCTTAGGAATTGTATATTATATTATTTTTATTGAATGTCTGTATGTAAGTTGTAAAACATATCTGTCCGGAAATACTACACATTAACGCTATTTTTTTTTTTTTTTAATATCTAAAATCTGCCAGGATTTTCTAAGATATGTAGTCAATTTCGACATTTATTAGGGACCTATCTCATGAAAAAAAACCATTCAAAATATGATACAAATTTAATTAAATAACAAAGCAATTATGTCTAAATTTTGGTTTCAGCTCCCCCCCCCCCAGAACATATAATACGCTAATAAAATCTATTTTCCAGAATCTCATACCTTAAAATTTAATAAAGAGGATAATTTTTATTTAGCTTTCCTTTTCTGATTTTCGTAAATGGATGAACCAATTTTAGTTTTCTAGACATTTAGGAAAATACATCTATCCTGAATTTCAGCATTTTGGAATTGAAAGCGATAAACAATTTCAGAGGTGAGTAATTTTTTATCGACATTCTCTATTGCGGCTGTAAGATACAATAATAACCAGAAAATAAAAATATATCTGTCTACCTATCTAAAAAAATAACATAAAAAATTTACTAAAACACTGTCGATAATATTTAAGGAATTGATAACGCACTGATATAGACAGGTTTAATTACGAAACATAAAAATTACTAGACTGTGAAAAAAAAATCTGATGTGTTTCTGTTGATATTCCTAAATGATGCGATTGCACTATGACGTATGAGTTTGTGAGTGGGCGTGTAACCCCCCGTTCCAGAAGGAATGCTTCGTTAGCGGTTCCAGGAAGGGTGGTAGCTAGGGGTGGCGGTTTAGTCGGTAGTGCGCAGGTTTATATACGCATATTAGTAACATCTTGCGGCACCTGTTAGCGAGCTCGACACTGCTTAGGCGTCCGTAAATGGGATTCCCCACCTCTTTAACAAAAAAAAAAGAAAAAAAGACTAAAAAAATAATAAATAAATATATTTTTAGTAATTTTTGTTTGTTTCTTTTTTTTTAATTTTCCTTCGATTTCCCCGCCCCTTGGAGCCGGGTCCGCGATTAAGCATAAGCTCAGCTCTAAGGAGCCATCGCCTCAAACTACCTCAGAAGAGCATAAGGCCCCGCCCAGGCAGCTGGGACTCGGTCTTTCTTGCTTACCATGCCTCAAATGAGGGGATTCCAAAGGGTTCCCCTCACCGGAACTCCGATCTTAACGACTCGCTTCTAATGAGGAACTCCAAAGGGATCCCTCACCGGGACTACGGTCTTACTTTCCCCCCAACCGCACTGCAAGGAGTCCCCACCCGATCATCGAAGATGAGACGCCGGAGCCTCCCATCCCTCCCGGATGAGGCTCTCCCTTGCAGATACCACAGTATAGCTATGCACATATTCATGGCGCTGGTGCAGGTGGAGCCATCTTACATCCTCAATCCCCCCCCCCCTCGATGCATGTCCGTGCGATCGACATGACAGACAGCGGGGTTTCTGTTTGCAGTGCCTCCTTATATTTTCAGTAATTAGACTAATATAAAATTATCATATACCAGTTAACTTAATTAATCAAAACACGTAAAGTATGAGAATATGTCAAATGTAAGTATATTTGCTGAAGAAAGTATTTCTCAATCAGGTCATAGTAAAGAAAAAAAAGGATCTATCACGTAACGATAAATGTAAAAAGATTTCAATAATGGGACGTAATGACCCGTTATGTTTGGTTAGATTATGATAATTTAACCAAACATAACCTGTATGTATCTGGTATATATATATATATATATATATATATACCAGCATCCCATAATACTACCTATAATTCTATACTAACCAATTTCTAGATTATTGAAATTCGATCTTGAAAGGGGTGAAGAAAGGTAAAAATATTTTTAACAATGTATGCAAATTTTTTACATTTCCGACTACACTAAACGAGATAACTAAGAATAATTGAACTAAGAATAAATTCCTTTCATAAAAGTTAGTTAAAAATACTAAATTCAATTTATTTTTTTCAAATTATAACTCCAAAAAACCCATTTAAACGGATTTTAGGAAATTATCCCTTTTTAAGAAATTGGCAAGTGTATTGTAATCGTTTAACTCAGTAACAGTGTTTTATAAGAAATAGTCTTATTATACTTTCATTACCATTATTAATAATTTACTGAATTATTAAAAATCTTCCCATCAATTTATTTAAATTACAATAAAAAGATTTTATTTAACGTAATCAATATTATTCTTTCGTATTAATTAATACGAAAGCAAACAGAAAACATAACTTTTGGGTTTTTTTTGCAGCTTCGACCAATTTTAAATAAATATGTAATCAAATAATTTTTAATAATTTCTAAATTATAATTATTTCTTAAATTAGTTTTTGTAAATAGTATTTTTACGTATTGATTTCCTATGTTTATATTTTAAAATAATTAATATGGATTTTAATCGTATTTATTTTTCATTTAATAATTAGTTTTATATTTTTTGTTGCTGTTCTGATCAAGGTTATATCACGGTTAGCCTTGATCCATCCAGCCAAATGGCTGAGGTAGTTCCCGTGGAATAGCATATCTACCGCATGTGATACATATATGTATTTAGTGATGTGATACAATATACATATTGAATTATTAAATTCAGATCAGAATAAAATTAATTTATTTGTTACTAAAAATGTTGCTACTTTTATCATTCGATTGAAGTAAAAATAACTCAACTGATTTTAGCAAATCTTTTATTAAATTGACATTTAATAAATAAATATCCTTTGCAATGTAAATTGCAATATTGCTTGATATAAAAAGACGAATTTTCGTTCAGTAATTAACTTTTTTCTCTCCTGACAAGGTTATAATGAAATTTATTTTATTAAAAATTAAATAAGAAATTCTTCTCTAACAGCTTAAATATGATTCAGTTACATTAATTAAAAGTAGTTAAGTAATGTTGGAACATTACGTCCCGTTATTGAAATCGTTACGTGATAGATCGTTTTCCCTTTGCATCTGTTTTATGACCTAATTGAGAAATACTTCCTTCACAAATAATAGTGTACCTTACGTTTATTGATTAAATAAACGAACTGGTATATGGTAATTTTATATTACTCTAATTACTAAAAATATACTTATTTATTACTTTTTCACTGTCTTAATAAGTTTTATATTTGGTAATTAAATATATCTATATCAATGCATTATCAACCTCTTAAAGATTACCGAAAGTATATTATTTATGTTATTTTTTTAGATACGTAGATAGATAAAGTTATATTTTTACGTACGTTATTGTATCCTACAACAGTAAAAGAGAAAGTATCGATAAAAAATTGTTCAACACTGATATTTTATATTTTTTATAGTTTTCAATTCCAAAAATTCAGGAGAGTTGTATTTTCCTAAATGTTCAGAAAACTCAAATTGGTTCTTCATTTATGAATATCAAAATAGGAAAGCTAAGTAAAAATTATCCTGATAATTAAATTTAAGAGCTGAGATTCTGAATAATAAATTTTATTAATATACTAAAAGGAGATTAGAAGAGATGAAACAAGATTTTAGACATAATTGGTTTATTATTTAATTAAATTTGTGTCATATTTTGGATGGCCCTTTATATAAGAAAGGTCCCATGTAAATATCGAACTTGACCATAAATCTTATAAAATCCTGACAAATTTTACACACACACATTTATATATATATATATATTTAGATTAAATGAACACAATTGAAAGTTTGATAAAACATTAACAAAATGAACATTACGGAACTTGACAAAATTTAACCTTTCCATTTACCATTCCCCCTTCCCCTTCCCCATTTCTATTTTCCCCCTTTACCAATTATATTTTACCCATTTTCCCTTTTCCCGTTTTCTTTTTTACGTATTCCTTTACCAAAATTCCCCTTTTCATTTCCCCCTTTCCACTTTTCCACGTTTTCTTTTTTACATTTTCTCCTTCTTCCCTTTTTACCTTTTTCGATTTTTCCTTTTCCGATTTTCCCCTCTTTCCCTTTTTTACCCGCGCGTAAATCGGTTCAGTAGTTTTTTAGTCTGTAGCGGACACACATATCGGAAACCTTGAAATGGAATCGTAAGATATTTAGTAGAGCGTGTGTTGCTTTTACGTCCAGCAGATAGTGTTGTTTTCTAAAAAAAACATGCTTTTACCTGTCACAGGTGTGAAATCTTAGGTATATAAAAACACACGTGTATTCTAATGAAACGTTGTGTCAAAACTTCAAAGCAATTGGTGAAGAACTTTCGGAGATTTAAGATTTTGAACAAACGAACAATTTACATTTTTATTTATATATATAGTTAAAAATTAATTAAAGTTTACTGAATGAATAATTTCTAGCTGGTTAAGAAACAAGTTTGATTAATATAATTTCAGTCTGTTTTTATGTGATAAATAAACACGAAATGGCAGAAGGCTTAAATAAGACTTTAATAGAAATAAAATAATTTCTGTTTTGCTATATACATCCACAATATTTGTTCCAAAGTATGAAAATATAAGAAAATGAAAGGAAACGCGAGTTTTTCTAATAAATTAAAAAAGAAATATTTAATTAAGTAAATTAATGATGAACTTTTCGGTAAATGTTAATAAAATTTCAAACTTCACTTCCTACTATTTTTTCTAAGTTTTACTCGCTACAAGCTGTTAAATTTCCATCCTGATCGATGAAAATTTATAATCACGTTCAAATTATTTAAGTTATGTTCTTTTTAATGTTACGTTTCATTGTTCAGGCATATTAATACGGTATTATAAAAATAAAAAATGGAATAATGATAACAATAAGTAAGAATGAAATATGTAAACAAAACTGGTTGATTTTCATTAGGTACGTAAGAATTTTTTCATATTCCAATAGATTATATTTCTTTTTGTTTTTATCTTTTATTTTTAATTTCAAATAATCTTTTTTTACTTCAACTGAAATATGAGCACATTTAGAACGAATTTCGGTAACAAATTCATTTCAGGTAAAATAAATTACAAATAAAACTCATCATTAAACTCTAAAGAACAAGTATAGAATTTACTGAACAAATCAAGTGCTAATGATGTGTTTTCTTCTTGCTAAAGCTCGTTATTTTGCCTGTTAGAAAATATAAAGTTCAACGAGCAGTGGTCTTATTTCTGTTCTTTATATATATATATGTATAATTATATACAATAATTGTTATATCATTTAATGGTATGATATTAAACCTTCTAAAAAAATTTTATTTCTAAAAATTCTACTGGACTAAATTCAACTAAAATTTTATTTTAAGTTTTGTTATGTATCGACCAATCAGTTACTTAAGTAAATATATTTAAAAAAAAAAACTCTCTGCTGTGAAAAAAGAATAAGCACAGTTTTAAAATATCATGAAATGTTTAATTCCAATATTAAACAAATTTTATAGTTTTAACCTCTTCCGGAATTGTTTTTACACATTTTGAGTGACAAGAATTTTTTAAATTCATTATATTATCCGAGAAAAATTTCAAGGTAAAACATAAAGGATTTTAAGTTAAGATAAAAAAAATAATTTTAATTATTAAGACTACATAATTTTAATTCAATTAAAAAAAAATTGCGTGCATTACATTCAAAGCATTTTAAAAAAAAATTTACGTAAATAGATTTTGTAAATCTTTTTAATGTAATCATAACATATTATCGTTCTAACCAACTACATTTTATAAATATTCATCCATCATAGGAATCATTTTAATGATAAATTCAAATACTGAATCACTATCAAATAAAGATCATTAAATTTTTAACCAATCACTCATTATTATATGACCATTATTCTAATACAAGGAAATTATAAAATGTTTCTGACCAGTTAGAAAATATGCACCCTAAATATTCAGGTAAGCTGTATTCTTAGTGGCTGAAATTATTTTATTAGGATTTATAGTAAACGCAGTTTTATATCTCTTCAACTGAGAAAGTTTTTTAACAAGACATTTTAAAATATATATTATATTTTAAGCGAATATATTGTAGTCCAATAACAGTGGGAGCAAGGTTACCAGCCAATTGGAATTCGCGATCAAACGACTAGTAATATGGATTTCGTCTCGCCACTCCCCTTGTTATTTTTTACTTTATTAATTGGTCATAGAAAGTTATTGAGTGCAAACAATTTTTTTTTTTAAATTATGAAAACTTTTTCCGCAGTTTTAGTAAAAATTATATGTAAGATAAAAATTTAATACATTTGAAACATCGGCTAGCCGAAACCTAGACAAGTGGCCGGGTTAAGTATGTATATAGACAAGTAATTGGATTATGTATTGAACCCAACTGAAAGAAGATCTGTGAAGTTTACGCCACAAAAAAATGACTGACAGAAAAATTCAGCAAATCAATAAGATTATAAAATATCAAATTACTCATTTTGTCAGCCGGTGACAATTTTTTAGTTATCTATAATCAATATGTTAGTTGTCTAGATTTACATTTACCAAATTTTTTTACTTACTCCGATACAAACTGGGTTTGAAAAAAATGGGAGATATTTTTATAGAAAGTGAATTAATATGTTTAAAAAATTCTGGACATTTTCCCATATTTTTAAATGAAAAATCGATTAATTTGTATGAAAATGTGACATAAGTGATTTTTGTATCTTAATTAAATTGCAAAAACTATTACAAAGATCTATAGTTAAAGATAAAATTCAGCACAGCAATAAGATTTTAAGAAAATACTTTCTACAGCTTGACGTTATATCATACACTTCTTATAGCTAACTAGCTGCCACATTTATTAGATTAGATATATTTGGTGGTTGGATTTCAATTAACCACACATCTCAGGAATGGCCGACCTGAGACTGCACAAGACTTCAATTCACTTACATTCATACATAGCATCGTCATTCATGCTCTAAAGTAATAGCTTACCCAGCTTCTGAAGGCTCCAAGGTTCAAATCCTAGTAAAGGCAGTTACTTTTATACGGATTTTATAACTAGATCATGAACACCGGTGTTCTTTGGTGGTTGGGTTTCAATTAAACACACGTCTTAGGAATGGTCTACCGGAAATTGTACAAGATTACATTTCATTTACAATCATACATATTATCCACATTCATCTTCTGAAGTAATAATATATTACGGGTGGTTCCGAAGGCTAAACAGAATTTAAATTTCCCACAGTTATTTTTTATTCCGATATAAGATTTGCTTGAAATCTTCCTTTTAATACTGCAAGGAAAATAATCACGAAATAAAAGAATAAAGAAAGTTAATTTTAAAATAAGTTAGATAAAACATAGATTTATTAATTTTCAATACTAAAGTAAAAAGTGAAATTAAAAAAATTAATGATAATAATAGGAAAAATGGTAAGGTATCGTGGAATGAAGTGAAGCAATGTGATTTTAAGATTATATTATTTAATATTATGACTTAGTAGTAAATTACATATTCCAATCAACTGGCGGTGGCGATAGGCGATAAAGTTATGGGTTAACTAGATTTACATTCTTAAACTATCCTGTAAATGAATCCTTTAAATTATATTCTGATTTAAAAAGTATGTATGATATATATTTTCGTATAGTACACTTCTTCCTGAAGAATTTAAAGGGTTATTGTAGTACATTATTTGCAGAACCAATTTTAACTGTTCAATCTACTTTTAAATGTTTATAATTTTTACCAACTCCCTTAATATAGCTTAGATTAGTTCATATGAAACTGCGAAAATCTATAGATTTAGCCGTCTAAAAATCTATAGATGTTTTAAAGTTTATAGATTTAATCTGTAGACTTAGTTGATTTTAGTGAGCCGGTAGGCAGGCAATTTCATTTTTTTTCGTACAGCGAATGTTCTTACCGCTTATAAATTTCTGGATCCAGATAAGGATATGTATACGTATTGTTAATACAGCGAAAAACAAATCTGACAAGAAAGTTTTAATACATTCCTGGCATTGTTATTTATTTATACTTATATAGCGGAAAAATAATTATACATGAAAAAGATTACCAAAGATTTATTTTTATTTGAGGAAGGGAAGTGAGTAATTTGTGATGAAGTTTAATCGTAACGAATTATCATTATATATTTAAATAAACCCAAAAAGTTTTAAAAATTCAAAAAAATGGTATTTTTTAATTTTTTTTTTGCTTCCATCTCCAAAACAACCTTCCAAGAATTTTTTTCTAGAGTTACCATGTTAAATAGAAGAAATTAAAAAAAATATCACTAAAAAATGGACAACCAATAAAAATTTATCTAAGATTTCTTTTTTGGGGGAAGGGGGTGAATTATGATGAAATTTTATAGTAATATTATTACTAAAACTTTATTCTTTAAACTTTAATGGTATTCAAAATTTAAATAAACCAAAAAGAGTTTTGAAAAATTTTAAATCTCGATATTTTTAAACTTTGATCTGTTTCCCCTCCCCCAATACTGCCCCCAAAGTATTTTTTTCTTGATCGTTTACACGATCAAGAAAGGCGTAGGAGGACATTAAAAAATTCGGTTAATAAATATGTAATATATAAAAAGTTATTTTTTTCTAATTTTTGGGAAAAGGGAAATTTTGGGGCAAAACCTTTGATAAGCATGCACTCATAACTGGGCTTAATATAAAGTGGGGTAATATCTGCAAATTTTTGGGAAAATTAACCCCACACTCCATCCCCTGGAGATATTGACCCCGCCTAAATTTACCAAAACATTGCTCATATACCCAGTACTGTGCTAAATTTCATCAAAATCGGTTCATCCAGTAAAAATTTATTACACTTCAAACACACCAACGCACGAAAAACATTACACACCAGATTCTTTTTTTTTGTGGTTTTGGATCTGTCGGTCATGAAACATCGAGAAATGCAAAAAAAAACCATACCCCATTTTTTGTCTGATTACCATACTGTCTTCTTGCAGCATAGCTTTAGAGCTATGATAGCAGGAAAGTAAAAAGAAAAGTAGATTGGTAGCCAGGAGATAGTATAAAGAAGCCCAATACTATTAAAATACAGTTTTCTTAGGCTGCATAGAATTAAACTATTTCCACATATTAAAATAAGATCTTCCGAGCCACTTTTAAAAGTGTTTAACTTAAAAATATTGAATGCGTAATAAAATGTTAAATATTATCTTGCAGGATTCTGCTTTATCGTCTTTTAACAGTTCTTTTCGAAGTAAACAGTAATGGCGACCAATTCCAAAAAAAATTATTATTTTAAATATGGGATTAACTTTTTTAGACCTGTTAAGTTTTTTATAAGAAAGTTTAACTATTAATTAGTACTAATTTCTAGTTATCAAAACAGATTTATCAGTAACGCAAGAAGTATAATATAGTAATATATTTATTAATATAAATTTTTATAAAAGAAAAAAAATTGTATATAATATTTCTTAACTAAAAATAAGCTTGTTTTTTTTTCAGACAATGGAATCTAGTGTATATGAAAAAGTAGCAGAATATTTGACACTGATAGGTCGTACAGAACTTTTGACTTGTACAGCAACACAAACTTCTTTCACAAGAATTCGAGACCAAGCGCAGCAGGTAATGAATTATTAAAATATTTTTTATGAAATTTTTTTAGATGTTACATTTCGTAAAAAAAATATATATATGATAAGCCGATATTTTTCAAATTTAATTATGTATTAATATCGTTCTGAGTAACATATTTTAGGTAGTTTTCAATCCCACCCGCAACAGAAATATTTGAATTAAAACGCAAAGAAAATTCTTGTCAATCAATAAAAATTCCCTTTCCAATTTAATCGATGTATCTTCTTCATTCTCTTATTAATAAAAATTAACTATTACCCATTCTAAATTTTGATTTTTTTATTGATTTATTTATTTAGTGTCTTTATATATTTGATTAAAATTTTTTTTCATACACTTTTTATTTTAAATATTAATACGGGCTTAATGAGTTTATAGGTAACTTTGTTTTTTATATCACGCTTCTTTGTTCCAAAATTTTAATTACAGTTACCTTAATTTATGCCAGGAAAATGCAGGGCTGTTTATTTTTGTTTTATCTTTTATACAGATATTCCACAAAGACACTTTTAGGACATGATCTACTGGTAAAAATAATTAAAAAAGTTCAAATAAACATATCTGGAAACTCTTTGTTTTCGAGTTATGGCTAACGAAAAATTTCACCCGGATTTCAGCTCTTGTAATAAAAAGAAGCCCTACTGTAATTTTTGGGACTCAAATTAAGGAGTAAAGTTGGTAGTTTCTTGTGTAACATAAGATGAGAAATAGGATAAAACAGGTCTCAAAACTGTAACTCCAGTGGGTTTTAAGATATCAAACGTAAAACAAAAAATTCGGTATCGAAAATAAGGTTTTTCAGGTTTGTAATAAAATAGCTTAGTTAAATGACTAATAAATGCAGAAGATTTAATAATAAAACTTGTAGAGAATTTAATTGTAAAAGAATTAATGTACGAATACAGCCAATAAAAAGTAAATAAAAACTTTTAAAGAATGGTTCTTTATTGAAGCTAAACAGACGAAAGACAGAAAATCGTATTACTTTTTTCTGTACCTAATGATTTAATGAAATCGATTTCACCAGTAGAACATATTCTGAAATTGTCTCCTTTTCTTCGTTGGACGCAGTAAAAGATTTGCTTTAATTTTTTTTTTTTTAATACTGCAAGAAAAACAATCACGAAACAAAAGAATTCATGAAAATTAATTTATTTATTAATCAGGTTTAATCATTTTTTGTACATATCAATGAGAAATAAAACTTACCCCACTTCTGACATAATATGGTATGTAATTCTTTTTTATGATTAATTTATCATATTAGTATGAAATTTGTGCATGGAAATACGAAATAAACCCACTTCAATAAAATATTTATTGGCAAATTTTAATAATTGTAAAACCGGTTTAATTAAGAAAGCATTCGATGTTAATCACGTAATGTTTTGTATTTTATAAAGTACAAGCATACCCAGCTTTTTTTGTGTCATTCAATGTGAAGCTCACAGACACAACCGAAAAAAGTTAATTGATACGGTTCTAATAAAAATTTTGTCAATTTTTAATAAAAATGAAGAACTTTTAAAAAGTAAAGAGCTCATGTAGAAGATATGTTACCGTAAAAGACCGAAATTAGAGAATGTCAATATTCACCGGTAGAATGTCAACAGATACTAAATACGTCGGTGAAATATTAAAATATTTACTTATATTATTATACACTCGGACCTTCGCCGGTAAATGTCGATAAATACACAGATAAGTTCTGGAGAGGGTCGAAACGATAACTAGAAATTAAAAAAAAAAATACCCAATACGAGAAACTCTCGTAAAAATTTCTCATGTGGACACCATACGATTTCTTTGTACGCCTATTAAATTACGTATACACATTTTTTTTTTTTTTTTTAATAAAAGTACATACAATTTTATTTCATTAATAACTTCTGATATTTTTCATTTTTTTTTTTTTTTATTGTTATATTGAATTATTATTTATTGTAAAAATCTTTTTACAATCAGAGGTTAATAATTATTAATAAATCAATATATTTAAATTAAAAAAAAAAAGTTAAAAAAAAGAGTAAGTTAAGAAAGAATAAAGTCGGACTGGAACTGCTGTGCTTCCCCTTGTAAGATCAAAATATTTCATTGATTTAAGTTTTATTTGGCTATAACTCTGGAACCAATGAAAATAAGTACCACTTATGATATATTGTTGAAAAGCTCTCAATGAGGGTTTATTACTGCAGTTAAGAAAAAGTTCAAAATCCAATTTTGTTGGATTTTGGGCTTTTTTGGACACTTTTGGTCCATTCCATTGCAATAAAAAGGATAGGTGCACAACTAGTTGTTACAACAGTCCTAAATCCATTTCAAAATGCTACGACTAATTGTTTTTGAGTTATGCGGGATACATACGCACATACGTACGTACGTACAGACGTCACGCCGAAACTAGTCAAAATGGATTCAGGAATGTCAAAATGGATATTTCCATTGAAATCTTAAAACCGAGATTTTTCGCGATCACAGTACTTCGTACAAGGAAGTAAAAAAATAAGTTTAAATTTTAAGTCAAAATAACCTACGCTCGCTTCGCTCGCTAACGTCGTCTAATTAATGTTAAGTACACATTATACAATTATATATATTATTCTCTAACACTGGAAGCGATTAATCAAATTCACCGTATTTATAAAAAAAATTAAAATTTGATTAATCGCTTCCTATGTTGGAAAATAACATACATAATTTGTATATTTAACGTTACTTAGACGAGATTAGCGAGCGATTGGTATCGGGTGATTTTTTTTAATTTCTAGTTATCGTTTCGACCCCCAACAGAGCTTATATGTGTCGACGTATACCGGCGAAGGTCCGAATAAGTAAATATTTTGTGCTTTTATAGGTCATGTGAAAGACCTATTTGTCGATATTCACCGGTGAATATTGCAATTGCCAGATATCGGTCTTTCACGGTAACTTATAGATAACTGAAAAGTTTTCAGTGTTTAATTTGCATTAATTTTACATGATACGAGTATACATTTCGAATCCTATACCGGCTTTAACTGAAAAGTATGAACACAATCATATTTTTACAATTTCTAATTTAATACGCAAGTGAAAAGATTCATTATATTTAATATTACCGAAAAGAGATGGGTGTTTACCCAAAACTGTATCAACTAAAAAAAGAAAACAGTAGGAATATTTCTTTATATGTTTTCATGCAACGAATCTTTCCCAAAATCTGTTACTCTTCCAAAAAATTGAAGAAACTTACAAATTTATTACATCCTTTGTAATAACATATTGTACAACATTTTTAACAATTGCTATATAGAGTAGATTTGGAATTTATATAGGGATTCACTCGCTTTATTCACTCCCGCAATTATATATATTACGACGAACAAAATGGAATTATTGGCAGGTTTAAATTATCTGCAATGTACATGAAAAAAAGAAAAAAAAAAATAGAGCGTTACTATAGTAACATGGTATGTATTTTTAATTTAAAAAATTAAAATTTAATTTAAATAAAAATTAATTCTCTGGTGACAGAAAGCTTTCTATTTCTATGTCACCAGAGAATTAATTTTTTTTATTATTATTTTATATTTGTTTTATCCTGTTTAGTTATTAATTCGTTTTAACGTTTAAATCCAGATACTTTTTTACTACAGGCTATTCTTTTACATAAATACCTTTTTTGTATAAACACTTTGAAAATAATTATTTTTTTATAAAAGAATGTATTTATGAAATAAAATTTGCTTAATAATACAAAAATTAAAAAAAAAATTAATTTTTGTCATAGGTTACTTTTCAAGCCCGTTTGAATATTTCATAATTTAAATAACTGAATTATCTTAGATGCAGAATACTGATTTTCAGATTACTGAATTAACTTAGTATAATTCTAACTGAAGAAAGATTAATGAATTATTTAAATACGAGTATTAAAAATAATTTTTAAAACAGTTTATCATGGACATACAGTTTTTTTAACAAGCACATTACATTTTTTTTTATGTAATTTGACGGATTTGTTGTTATTCTTCATTGCTGTTTATTCTGCACTAATATTTTCACATTACTTGCTATATCAAATTACTTGCTATTCGTATATCATTATTCTTAACTATTTGTCCCTCTATCATCAAATGAACTAAATTTGGATGCCTTAATATACAGACAAGAAACCCTTCCATTTCGAATTTTATCTAACCATCTAATTAAATTATAATTAACTATCAACATCCTCCTGTAATATTTTGAGAGGTTCAATTCTTTTCTTTCTTATTTTTTATATTCTCTACATTCACTAACATAAATCGTTAAATTCCTCGCAAATATTTTCATGAATATCTTTCTAATTCTTAAATTGTGTCTTTACAATCAGATTCTTTTCTACATGAAAGCTCCCCAAGCTCGAGCCAACCTTTTTATATCCGGATTATTTAGTCAAACCTTTGTAATTTTGCTACCTAAATAACAAAATTCTACAAACTTCTGTTGTATTTTGTTTTCCTATCTTAACATTTACCAGGAGTTCAAAACCTAAATCTTCTCTTACAGGTCGTTTGAGACTTAGTTACCTGAAGCAAAATCATACTCTTTTTTTTTTTAAATATTCCACATATTTTAGACTTGATTTCTCCACTCATTGATTCCAATATTTTCACTATTCACCGTTACACATTTAAATGTGAAGTGAATAAAATCTGGACCTTCCATATCCCAAAATATTATTATCTTCAAATTTCCTGTAGATATGACCAATTTGAAACTTTTTTCGTAGAAGATACAGAATGTTTGCAGACAAATCTTTGTCGCATAATTTCGGGTTCATAGTGATGAACCCATGTTTTATCTACAATTACTATCCACTTAAAAAATTAGTTTCGATATCTTCATTATATCTCAAGAGCTTCTGAGAAATTTACAAACGGATTTTTTTTTTATATTGGTCAGTTGACTTTTCGAAACTTTAAAGAATTGTGGACGGTTGAAAATACCGTGCCACGGCTTAAAATCAATTCACTTGAAAGTTCATCAACTCAGTTCGTCAGTTATTGTGAACTATTTGTTTAACCGCTTCAATATTGCCGAATTAGTCCAAGTGAACGAACCTTTTTACTGATCATCATTCTAATTTTTTTTTAAAGCGAATAATCCATTCGTAAATCTTGTTTCCACTAAAACAACTTTCTTTGTATTTTTTCTCATTCTAAGAATCTTTGCTGATTATAACCGTTCAGAATTAATAAAACATATTAATACTCGTATTTCTTCCTTGATAGAGCTGAACAAGGGAGTTCTCATTTTAAACATATCCACGAAGAGAAAAAAATCTTATCTTCCTTATACAAATCCTATTAAATTACTTTAATAGGCATACTATTTAATTACTAGTTACTGTTTAATTTTTTTTTTTTAAAAATTGAAAAGTACATAAAATTTTATTTCACTAATAACTTAAGATTTTTTTTTCATATATATATATATATATATATATATATATATATATATATATATATATATTATTCTTATTATTGAATTATAATTTATTGTAAAAATATTTTACAATCACAGATTAATAATTAATAAATCAATATATTTAAATTAAAAAAAAGGAAAGAAGTCGAATTTGAATCTATGTACTTTCCCCTTGTAAGTTCAAAATATTTCATTAATTAAAATTTTATTTGGCTATAACTCTGGAACCAATGAAGATAAGTAACACTTATGATATATCGTTGAAAAGCTCTCAATGAGGAATTATTACTGCAGTTAAGAAAAAGTCCAAAATCCAATTTTTGGGGGGATTTTGGACTTTTTTGGACACTTTTGGTCCATTCCATTGCAATAAAAAGGGCAGGTGCACAACTAGATGTTACAACAGTACTAAATCCAAAATTTCAACAGCCTACGGCTAATCGTTTTTGAGTTATGCGGGATAATCAAAATGGATATTTCCGTTGAAATCTGAAAACCGAAATTTTTTGCGATCACAATACTTTCTTTACTTCGTACAATGAAGTAAAAATAAATCATTAAATCCGTAGCAGATAATAATTATGTAATTGTAAGTTACACTAGAACAATAAGTGTTACGAAAGATATGATTGGTAGGGAAATAAAAATTTTCCTTTACTTTTCTTCATAATTCCTCATTTCCTGTTACATTTTACTACGATTTATTTTTAAACTACTTCTCTCCGAACAATAATCCATGTCATTCAATACTTCTTTGATTTCTGCAAAAAAAGAATGTAATAAAGAAATTTTTCTCCTCGATTAGTTACTCCACTCAAAAATTTCTTCCTTCATTTCCTTTATTATTAGCTTTTCTCCAAGTTAGAATTTAATGGAAAAACTTACTCTAAACTTACTCTTACTAAAGGAAAACTTTGTCTTACTCTCTCTTGAATTAGAGGTTACCTTTCTTCATCTTCTACTCTAATAACTCCTATTTGAGTATTATTCGAATACATTACAAGATAAAAGTGAAATAACTCACTTTTTCTAAACAAAACGTATTCACCTTTATTACAGCAAAATGTTTTAAAATAATTTTAAGAATTACATCTGCTTCATGTACAATCCAAAGGCTTTTTTTAAATTTTTACTCGTAATTTGTAATTAAATATCTCCTAATTAAAATATTAAAAAAACAACACTATTTAAATATCCTGGAGAAATAATCATTCTTATTCTAGAAGTAGTAAGAATGGAAAGACAAGTGTAAAAAATGGAAAAAAGCCGAACATGCAACAGCACAAATTTATAATAAAAAATCAATATCAAAAAATTAAAAATTTACTAAACTTAGATTTTCTAAGATTTATACAGATCTGAATGCTTGAATTTCTTAAAAAAAAAAGAATTGGAAAATGAAAAGAAAGGTACTAAGAAAAATTCATCTCACTCATGAAGCGTGAAAAAACGCTTTTACTTACGAAAAGGTATTATTTATTAATGTGATCTGTATATTTCCATTTATGTTAATAACATTAATAAAACTGCATATGTTCTGGAAATATTTTGTCCAAAAAAGAGTGTAATGTACTTAGGGTGTATGCATATATTTATGATTGTTCCACTGTAGCAGTACAATGACTAACCGATTTAGATGTATGAGCCCGCATTGGAATCCTTACATTACCGGGAGTGTCATATACTACACATACACACACACACACACACACACATACACACACACACACACACACACACACACACACACACACACAATGTGTAGCATTTATTTATATATGTAAATAAATGTAAAAATTAAAAATTAAATTGTACTGTATACATAATTGTCACCAGCACGCTCTTTAATTATCCTATATTAAAATGCAACGTATATTTTTTAGCAGTCGTGCTTTTTAATTTTTAATGTTTATCTTTTGTTTTTTTGTTATTGAGTAAGGATGAGGTTGATAATTTCTAAAAATTCAAATTTTCCAGTCAGCTAAAACATCTTTTTTTTAGATTTTTCTTAATTTTAAAAAGTTTAAACATATTTTAATTAACAATTATCGTCATAATAATGCGTGATAGACTAATATTATTCATATAATTAGGCATTTGTAACATACGCAGTGTAAATTAAACATATTTTACAAATTATTGTAAAAGATATTTTCTTTTTTTTTTTATTAATTAATCAATTAAAACAACTTACACACGAGAGAGAAAAATTTTTTTTTTAAACCTGTGTTATACATGAACACTCGAAAAAAATTAAATTAGCATCTACATATAAATATATAAATGTATTTTTTGGAAATGTAATTTTTCTGTAAAAAAATGTAAAATTTCATTACTTTTCGGATATGATCTGTAAAAGTATTGATTTTTAATAAAAATTAGTTAAATAGAAAATTAAAATTTGTAAAATATAAAGTTTTATTACATCTGTGCAATATTTATGAAAAAGGGGAAGTTCTGTCAGACTTCAAAAAAGTGTTATAGTCAAGATACCAAAGAAAGCAGGAGCAGATAAATGTGAAGAATACAGAACAATTAGTTTAACTCATCATGCATTAAAAATCTTAATCAGAATTCTATACAGAAGAATTGAGAGGAGAGTGGTGGAAGTGTTAGGAGAAGACCAATTTGGTTTCAGGAAAAGTATAGGGAGAAGGGAAGCAATTCTAGGCCTCAGATTAATATTAGAAGGAAGATAAAAGAAAAACAAACCAACATACTTTGCATTTATAGACCTAGAAAAGGTATTAGATAACGTAGACTGGAATAAAATGTTCAGCATTTTAAAAAAATTAGGGTTCAAATACAGACATAGAAGAACGATTGCTAACATTTACAGGAACCAATCAGCAACAGTAATAATTGAAGAACATAAGAAAGGTGCCGTAATAAGAAAGGGAGTCCAACAAGGATGTTCCCTACCCCCATAACTTTTTAATCTTTACATGGAACTAGCAGTTAATGATATTAAAGAACAATTTAGATTCGGAGTAACAGTACAAGGTGAAAAGATAAAGATGCTACGATTTGCTGATGATATAGTAATTCTAGCTGAGAGTAAAAAGGATTTAGAAGAAACAATGAATGACATGGATGAAGTCCTACGCAAGAACTACCGCATGAAAATAAACAAGAACAAAACGAAAGTAATGAAATGTAGTAGAAATAACGAAGATAGGAAGACAAAAAGATAGGTGACAGGAAGAGAAAAATTATAGAGGTAGAAGAATTTTGTTATTTGGGAAGTAGAATTACTAAAGATGGACGAAGCAGGAGCGATATAAAATGCCGATTAGCACAGGCGAAACGAGCCTTCAGTCAGAAATATAATTTGTTTGCATCAAAAATTATTAAACATCAGGAAAACATTTTTGAAAGTATATGTTTGGAGCAGAGCTTTATGTGGAAGTGAAACTTGGTTGATCGGAGTACCTGAGAAGAAAATGTTATAATTTTTTGAAATGCGGCGTTATAGGAGAATGTTAAAAATCAAATGGGTGGATAAAGTGACAAATGAATAGGTGACAAATTGATGAAGACAGAAGCATTTGGAAAAAATAGTTAAAAGAAAAGACAGTCGTATAGGCCACATATTAAGGCATCCTGGAATAGTCACTTTGATATTGGAGGGACAGATAGATGGAAAAAGTTGTGTAAGCAGGCAACGTTTGGAATATGTAAAACAAATTTTTAGGGATGTAGGGGGTATACAGAAATGAAACAACTAGCACTAGATAGGGAATCTTTGGAGAGCTCTATCAAACCAGTCAAATGACTGAAGACAAAAAAAAAAACAAAAAAACATCTATTTTTACGAATATCCGTGAAAGTTACTATTCTGATACGTCATAAAAATGTAGTTTTTTCATTCCAAAAAATTTGAACGCTCTTAAAAAAATAATCCAAGTGGACTCATTGGTATAAATCGTTTCTCGGTTGGCCAGATCGGAGAATTTCTTATCAGAATACTTGTATCTTATTAATTAAATTAGTTAACCTTTATAAAATACAAAAATTAGTGTGTAAATTCTACTAAAGATACCTGTTTATCGATCATACTGTTGCGTCGCGATCACTACTCTAATATTATAATTTTAAATACATCAAAAACCTAATAATATTATACAAAAATCCTAATTTTAAAATAAGCTTACTATAGAAGAAAAAAGAAGTAATTTGTGTATATGTGAATTTCGGATCCTTAACTGTGATCCCGCAATCTGACACGCAGATATTTTCAGACTAGGGATGTTGCGTAACTGATTAATTGTGATTTATAAAGATATTAAATATCACAAATTATTGTCACGGGCTAATACTCGCTAATGTTCTTGGTCTACTAATTCTCCTCTTTAATTAAGAATAGTTCGCGTATAGCTGTGAAACGTGGAACATCAACACCAGACAATGAAAAAGAATCAAATCAATAAAGATGGGCTTCTGGAGATGTTATTGCAGTCTCACAATTTTTTTTACGGTTAAAAAAAGGAATTTTAGAAGGAGGTCAATGCTGGAAAAGCCTCTGATGGAGAAAATGAAAGAGAGACAGCAACTGTGATGTGATCACTTTGGCATATGCCTGATTCAAGAATTATCCAATTATCTTAATCACGTATTGCAACTTGGTGAAAAAACGTAAATGACCTCGAAAAAAGGGGATTTTGGACGCCATGACACACCGAAACATAAGGGGGGAGGACCTATTTAACCGAGGTAGCGGTTCGGAATGCGTTAGATGGCTATAGCTGCAATAATATCTTTATGTTGTGGTATTAATTGTTAATTAAAAATTTAATAAATACTAAACATTTTTACTAATTTAAAAAAAATATAATTTTTTTTTTCTAAAAAATTATTTTTATTAAGGTAAATTAAACTCATCAACCGATTTTGTATTAACAAGTAAACAAAACAAATAAAAATCTGTTATTAGGTAGATTTCATAAGAAAGCTAGCTACCTATTGTAATGGGTACCGTGATTCGACTTCTGGAAAATTTCGATATATCTTTGTGTTTCACATCCCCCACACTCCAAAACCACCGTCAGTTCAAAAGTTTATATATACATGTATAAATTTCACTTTCTTGTGTACACTGCTGTAATTTTCCGCCAATCATTTTCGAATTGATACGTAAAATATAACGACCCAAAATCCCGGTCGAGTTTGTTAACGGTCAAAACGGACCATAAGGGTGGTAATGAGAGGTCTTTTTCGAAAACAAAAATAGCGCTATAACTTTCCTATTAAGTAAAATATCGGATTCGTTTCAAGTTCCTATTACTTTTTGGATACGGGCCGAAAACCTATCAAAGTATAGTTTTTTGATGTCACCAACTATTGGCCGCGGGTGTTGAAAAAATGGAGTTTCAAAGAAAAATAAATGATACCTCCCTTATTACGGACAGTATCGAAACAGTTTAAAGTGGTTATTAGCCCTCTAAACATTACCTAAAACTTTTGTCTGAAACAATTACTGATATGACTAACCCTTACAGCAAGGGGACCAAAATATTGTTGGAATTGTAAGAAGATGGGGCTTGTCGTATCCTAAACATGTAAAACTTTTTTCACGTGCAACCATTGTCGTATTGAGTAAATTTGAAGTTTTTCTTAACTTTAAGGTGGAAATCTTTTTATCACCTGCTTAAAACTGGTGAAATCTACCTCCGTCTTCCGGCGTGCCGAAGGGATTTTTTTTATTTAATAAACACAGCTGTTCAATCCTAAAATTTTCTTAGACTTTTTAAATATCTTTTTTATAACTTAATTGTTTAAAACATGCTTATACGGAGATTAAACAAAATTAGAAAACCAACAATTTTGAAATATCATACTCAAGTATATTATTACTGTATTTTTTGGCGGCTGAAACAAGCTGATATTATAAAAATAGATATACAGTTCTGGTTATATTAAAAAATATTCCCAAGTTTTGTTTAAATTTTTAATGTAAAAAAAATGCATCGATAACAAACATTTCTGATTAATTAATATTCATTTTCATTTGAAAATACATCAATTAATGCCTTTTTTTTTGTTAACAGCTAAGTAGAGACTACAATCTACAGTGCGTATACCTTTATTATCCGGTCCTAAAACAACACATACAATATGAATTTGAACCGTGTGATAACGATACAGTAGAGAAAGTAACTGCAGATCATCCGTCAGCTGTACAAACATTAAGTAAAGAGGCCAAACGTTGGGCGACTAGAATCAGCAGAGAAAATAATAATATTAAAGAATATACGCGAAAATATCAAGTCTTCCAGGCTCTTCGAGACTCAGGTCAGAAGGTAAGTTTACAGAAAATATTCTTTCCTCTTTCTAAGTACGTAAATTTTTGAATAAACACACACACATACAAATGGTAGGATGGTAAAAGGAATTAATAGGAACTCTATGTTTTAATATACGAGTTTGACTCTCTCTCTCTCTCTCTCCCTCTGTACGCGCGCGCGAGTGTGTGTGTGTGAGAGAGAGAGATAAGTGGGTAAAAGAAGATAAAAAAGTACATTGATTTTACAGGTAACTAAAAAATAATTATTTTCTCTGGTTTCTAGAAAAACAACCATGTTTCGTTCGATCAACCATGATTTAATGATAGACCTAACGAACCAATTAGAAAGAAAAGAGAAACTGGTATTGCAGGCTACAAAAGTAATTTACTTGGTTTAGCTCGATTATAAGAAAAAAAAATGTTGTTAACATCACTTTAAACTAAGATTAAATGAGAAAGAACTGATGAAGATTATCTGTAAATAATCGGTTGAAAATAGATCATTACCTGTGAACATCTACCAAAATTTTATTTAAAGGAATATTAATTACATAAGACTCATCAACTGAATAAATTTTAAATTACAGTTATATATTTAAAGGCAAAAAAATAGTCTATTTAAAAGATTCAATTTTTGTTTTTTATACATTTAAAAAGGACTTTTACTGTAGCCTGGCAGTTTATTTAATAACATTCAATTGTACTTTAAAATATTCCAAACATTTAAAAAGTATATCTTGAAGGTATTTATAATTTCTAATCATAAATTCTTCAAATCAAGTTTTTACTTTTTCTTATCAGTCGACGTAAAATACACAGGAATTGGGGTAATTTCTTGAAAAATATTTTCTATTAGTTTTGCTGTTTTCTGGGGATGGATTACTGAATAATTTAGTTTTTAAACAGACTCAGAAAAAATCTACAGGCTGTGAGATCAATGGGTCAAATCAAATCAAGGAATTAAGGGTTAAGTAATATCATCGTAAATGGAAATAATGTGGCATAGAAACAATTATTTGACAGAATTCTTTGATTGCCTAGCTGTATGATGGTCACCTTATCCTGTTTAAAAAAAACTGGATTCGGGTTATTCCGCTTCCTGAGGATAGAAATATTCTTCAATCATTCGGACATTTCGCTCTGATGTAAAGATAAGAGCATTTCCATCATCGTCTCAAAGAAATATGGATCGATTATTCCAAATAATCGATAACTGTGAAATGGTTCTTAATGCATTTTAGTCATTAGGATTGTTTTTTGCTCAACATCGTAGGTTTTATTTATTAACATATCAACGTAAGTGAAAATGTGTACATTACTTTTTGGGGTAATGTGAATTACGTTTTTTGTCAACGTTAAGAGTCAAACATCAGCGGCAAAAGTCACAGATTAATTCTATTTTGATATCTGCACCACTTGAATTTTATATGGATGTATGCATAAATCCTCATGAAGGATCCTTTGAACACTGATGTTTGACAAGCCAAGTGAAATTGAATGGTAGTGGATAGACCTTTTGAAGCTCTGTACCAAAGGCAACCACTGTTGTGTATGTTTTAGGTTAATGAACATTTATTTTTTTAAAAAAGAGGCTTCTTGTTCAACAGTGAATCAGTTTTTTTCAAAATTCTACAACTGACTTTAATGGCATAGGCTGATGATGCTATATCATTTTGATGGGTACTGAAGTGGTTTCAAAAAATTTGTTAACTGTAAAACTACCGTCATTTTTATACAATACTTCAATTGCAAACGCATGGTTGTTTCGCCTGTCCAACGTTCCACAAAAATATAAAGCTGTGAAATTGTCGGATGTTTTCAGGAAAATCGATATTTATAATCACCCCTTTCTATGGCTCCGCTCAGTTGTTTAAAATAACAATGGAAACTTGTTATTTAATCAGTTTCATATTATATAAGCTTACTTATAAAACGAAAATTGAAATTATTTTGTTCAATTTAATGCCCCAAAAGATGAAAATTAAGTAAATATAAAGAAAAGTATTGTTTGTTCTCAGACGGTTTGCTTTTCAAGAATTTAACAGATGGGAAATATTGTTGTCAATAAAGAATGACATCGCAGAAATTTTTGATTTCCTAACCGTTTAGCTCCCATGAATCCAAAAATGCAAAAATATGATAAAACTTTAAAATTCAGTTTTTTTCATTTTTAAAACTTAATTTAATATAAAAAATAATTACAAATTCCAGGATTTAGTACAACAGTACAGTTTGTGTAGGTAGTGACGAGCAGTTCAAATATCGTATGATTACAAGCAGATCTATTTTAGCGAAGCTTGTAGCATAAATATTTCCCAATTCTGAATGAAATCTTACCTTACACTAATTACAATAAGGTCATTCCCTTTCTGATAAAAATATAAATCGGTTGTTTGGTTTGTAACAGCACGTATGTTAAAATAATAAAATAATGGACCAAAAATGAATACTGATAAAAGTTTCAGCGACTTTTGTAAATATTACTTTCTCAAATTTTGAAGGGATCTCCAATCCGTTTTTATATGAAACATATGTTTTAATTTCCGGCGTATATGACTAGAGTAGCTATATTAAAGGGGTAAGTTTGGAGAGCTTGCCAAAAATGGGGGTATCTGGTTTTAGCAAGTCTACGTTTTAGGGTCCAACTAGTGGTTCATCTAGACCAAATAACATATATATATATATATATATATATATATATATGTGTGTGTGTGTGTGTGTATTTGTATGTATATATATATATTGTCGCCGAATGGCTTCGACGGCACGTAATTCATAATCTTGCGGTGGCCCTGAAAAGGGCCGTTTTTTAGTTAGCTCTGAGAAGAGCTGTTGGGTCCGGAAGCTGGTCTCTGGAGAAGTCGGGGAGTTGCGGCTCAGCCATTGAAGTCCGACCAAGCCTTCCCTCAACGGCAGTTGGGTCCCCACTACAGCGTGGAAATGGCAACCCCCAGAGCCCCGCAGTGTCGGGTCGGCATCGGTCGTCCTTCGCCGGCGTGGCCGAAGCGGTTCTCCCCGAGCGATTCCACGTTAGACCAGCTCCTGCTGCTGAGTCCGCCGCGGCCAGGGCGATTGAAGCCCGGCGAGCTGGAGCGGGAAGGTAACGTCCGCGTCCAGCGGCGGGCCAACCAGGCCTGCCGCTCCGGCGGGGATGTTGGCATCCGCCGGGAGGTCCCACGTTAAGCCGGCCGGAGAACTTCTGTCTTCTTGGTCTTCTCCAGGTGGTGATGGACGATGAATTGCAAATTCACTCTCTTGCACGCTCTTTTATTGGAGCCTGAGAGTGTTGGGGCTGCAGCGCCGTTGTGGTGGGAGAACTGCGCGGTGGAAGTGATGCTTGTATCAGAGCGTCCGTATACTGTGTATGTGTGTGTGTGTGTGTGTGTGTGTGTGTGTGTGTGTGTGTGTGTGTGTATGTGTGTGCATATATCCGTATGTATGTGTATCGCACTACTTTTGGCTTTATACCTCAAGATTCACCAAACCGATATTCTTCAAATTTAGCTCAAATATTTCTATATAGGAATTGATCATTTAATTTTTTTTCATAATTCGTTAAGGGGCGGGGAAAACACGAAAAGACTAGTTTCGATTTTCTTCAGAGGTATTTTAGAGAAAACCATATTAAGGCAAATTTGTTACCTAGAATGGTCACAAATAATTAAAAAAAAATTTTTTTTTCAAAATTGAACCCCCCACCTCTTAAAATTGAAATATATGGTTTTTTGCTTTTTTGCCTCCTCCTTTCGGTTTTAATATTTCCTCCTTACCCCACAAAAGAACACCGGTACCCACTATCTAGTATTCAAATATATATAAAAGTAACTGCTTTTACTAGAATTTGAACCTTAAAACTCTCTACTTCGAAATCAATTGATTTGCGATGACGAATTCATCACTAGACCAACCTGGTGGGTAGGAATGGTCGACCTCTAACTGTACAAGACTACACTTCATTTACATCCATACATATCATCCTCATTCATCCTCTTAAGTAACCTACGGCGGTTCCGAAGGCTAAACAGAAAAATAAATAAATACACCAAAAATCAAGATGATATCTTCATTTGTTACCGAGAAATTAAAAAAAATAAATAAATTTCATTGTTACTCAATTTTGCATTTTAATCATTTAGATAATGAATTCAAAAAAAAATTATTTCTTAGTCTGCACTTACACCATACAAAGAACGTGTATACAAATTTTCTTTAATTTCAGTAGTTTTTGCTGGGCGTTGATTATAAATCACTCACGGCATATTGTATTATAAATATATACATACATATGTTTATATATATATAGTATATTTATAAAAAAGCAAAAAGTACTTTTTTATTGTATTTCTCTATTTTCGAGTCACAGGTTTGGTCTGAGGTAAGTTAGTTAAGTCCCCTTTATTTAAATTTTCTTTCTTTAAATTTTTAAAACTTTTTAAAACTCATCATCAGTAAATAAATCGTTATTAAGTAACTAAAAAGTACGGCGGGAATAAATTTCTTTCACAACTCGACCTGGCAGTTTTTTAAATAAAAATAAAAAACAGTTTATCCATAAAGGATTTAAACTTTTTTAAATATTTCTCTGCATTGTTTTTTAAAAATCTTTTTTATAAAGCGAATCCTTAGCGAATAAATTACGAGAAGTTTCTCAAAATTTATCCATAAAAGCAGTTGCAAACTTTATGAAGTTTAGCTTTTCTTAAAGTAAATTTTGAGTGATTAAATCCCACCACGTTAAAACTTTTTAAATTTAACATTGTTTTTGTTAAAGAGGGGCAGCTAAGATTTCAATTAAATCTAAAATAAATTTTAGCAGCAACTTGTTAAAAGTCTATTTTAGTGTTCTATTATGATTTAGCTTTTGATTTGGATATAAATCAAACCTAAGTTTTATATAGTATCAAAAAGTAGATAAAAAAATACATTTTTTATTCTCCTTTTTTTTCAAATACTATAAATGTAACTCTTAAAGCCCATCATAAAAAATACAGTGTGGTAATGAATCGGGCGATTAAAAATGAGTCATAAATAAGTAGAAAAGTATTACGTCATCACTTTATTATGTATGAAATTAAATTATTTAAAAATAAGCATTCTTTAAAAGTAAACTCTCGAAGATGGCCACCGCTCTGTTTCATACATTCCAACAGTGTTGTACGTATTTATGTTATCATCACATTTTGCAGTGTAGCTACGTGAATTCGAGCCACTTCTTTTTTTTTTTGTTCTTTAACGTTCTGGAGATTGTGTGGTGTGATATTAGGAAATTATGCAATTTAGATACTTCCAAAGGAAAAATCATATGCAGACAGATCTAGTAATCTTGTGAGGCACGCAAGATATCTCAATTAAAAGTTAAATAATAAATAACATAATTAAAAGTTAAAATGCACGATTAGAGTTAATTCAGGTTGAATATCGAATTTTTCGATATTATTCGACCTATACACCCATTTACGAATAGAAACAAAAACGGGCAGAGTTGTAGTAAATTAATATTAATATGGAAGGAATAAATTGGTAACTTTCCAAACCCTTTACGTTAAACATAACGTAACCTAACCTAACTCAATTTAACTATCATAAATTTTCTTGAAGTTGGAAAATCAGCATATGAGTTTATAACGAGTTATTCTATTACCATATACAGAATAATTAACCAAATTAGATTTTAATATTTATTTTAATATTATTACACTAAAAAAAAAAAAACGATGCACATTATATTGCGAAATTTTGTATGCGTTCAGCAGCTTTATTCTTACCCGTGATAAAATTTTAAAAATTTTTATGTTACTGTATATATTTTTTTTATTTATTTTCTTATCAAAATAAAAGTAATTAAAAGAGTTCAATAATGACTTGTTAAACTAATTGTAAAATTTATTAGCTAGAATTTAATCCTGTACTAAGTATTTCTTTCAATATATCATAAAATGTGATTAAAACACTTTGACTAACAATCCTTAAATGAAATTTGAACAAATATATAACATTTATTTTTCATTTTTTATTATAAAAACACTCTTCCTAGATGGTAAAAATTTTAAACTACATTTCTATCATAATTGTTCATTTTAATAATAATAAGCACGGAGGCCGGAAGGGCGAGGGACTATGGCCGACCCACATATTTTAGCGGTGAGTGCATCTAGTCTGGACTGCGATGTACTTCTCACCGCGTCACATGAGCCGTTGTCATCAGCAGGAAATTCTCCGTGATTTCCGGAGAGGGAACTAAAGATTCCATCTCTGAGGCCTCGGATACCTCGGAATTTGACATCCAGGAAGATGGAAAAGAGGGGTAAAAAAAATGGCCTAAGAAGAATCTTAGGCGATAATGATTAGATGAATAATTATAAAGATATTTTTTAAGAATCTTAACCAAATAAAAGTTTTAATTTCTTTTGTTTGACAGTGAATTTAATTTTATATTGTTGACAACATTTTGTAAGAAATGTTTTGAGAGCTAATGTGTATTTGAAGTGTTTTTTAAACAGTCAGCTTCATATGATTTTTAAGTGGCAAGGGCCCTTTACACCCTTGTTGTGTTGTATTTTTTTTGCGGTTTTGTTGTATACCTTGATAAGCCTATTTCTGGACTACTTGTTATGACAAGACTAGTTTACTGATTACGTCGCTCGTGTTGTTGATAAGGATGGAAATAAATTTGTATATGGAAGAGGCTAATGAGCATACCAGTCGATGACCCTAAAACTTTAAAAAAAAATATAAATAAATAAAAATCTGACAATAAAGAAGTACAACTTTCCTGGCCCTGATTATTTTCTATTATATAGTGGAAAAATAGTTAGTTATAAATGAAAAAAGTTACCTAAGATTTATTTTTTGGAGTGGAGATAATTTGCGAAGTTTTATTGTAAAATTATCATTACACCCGTATGTTTAAATAAACCACAAAAAAGTTTTAATAATTTTTTTTAAAAATCGGCATTTTTTTCTGCTCCTCATCTCTAAAATCACCTTTCAATACATTTTTTTATATTTACTATTTAAATGGAAAAGACTAAAATAAAAAATCCACAAAAAAATGTACAAACAATAAAAGGTTACCTAAGATTTATTTTTTTGGGGTGAGGGTGAATTATGATAAAATTTTATTGTAATATTATTACTGTAAGTTTATTAAACAAAAAACGTTTTGAAAAATTCAAAAACTCGGTTCCCCCACCTCCAATATTGCCCTCAAAGTATATTTTTAGATCATTGCACTCACTACAACTATGCCTAGGAAGACATTAAAAGAAAATTCCTTAAAAAGTAGACTATAAATAAAAAAATAGCTTTTCCGATATTTGGGCAAGGGAGGAATTTTGTGGCAAACACTTTTAAAAAAATTTATTAGAAAATTAACCACTAAATCCCCTTCATTCTCTAAAGATATTCACTCCAAACTTTTTTCCTGTTTAGCCTTCGGTAATTACTGTTCAGATAATACTTCAGAGGATGAATGAGGATGATATGTATGACTATAAATGAAGTGTAGTCTTGTACAGTCTCAGTTCGACCATCCTTGAGATGTGCGATTAATTGAAACCCAACCACAAAAGAACACCGGTATCCACGATCTAGTATTCAAATCCATGTAAAAATAACTGACTTTACTAGGACTTGAACGCTGGAACTCTCGACTTCCAAATCAGCTGATTTGAGAAGACGCGTTCACCACTAGACCAACCCGGTGGGTTGACTCCAAACTTTTACCAACAAATTACCCCACTTACAAGAGTTTCTGTACCAAATTTCATCAAAATCGGTTTATCCAGTCAAAAATTATTAAACTTCAAAAACACCAATACTCATACATACGTATTTATAAAAATTATTCTCCATTTTTTTTTTTTTTTTTTTTGGTATTTTGGGGTCCACGAGTCATAAAACGTCGAGAAATGAAAAAAATATATATCCATTTTTTTGCTGATTACCATACTTCCCTTCTTATAGCGTAGCTATGTTGGCAGAAAAGTAAAAATTCAAATCGATGGTTTAAGTAATAAAATATTAAAAGAACTTCTATTTTCAAGTATGTGGTGTTACTTCCCCTTACTACCTGACGATGATAATAATAATCCAGAAAATCTTTTCTATTCAAATATCTCATTTACAGAAAAATCTGTTACTTTTTTCAAAACGATAAAGTGGAACATCCAAAAGCTAAAATTTTTGAATTTATTGAATTCTGATTTTTAGAGAATAGATATTTATTATATCTAATATTACAGATATATTTTTTTTTAATTTTCCCAACCCGATAACAGCCATTTAGAGAAATAAGAGTACGACAAAGAAATTTCGAATCAATAGATTATATATTAATAAAAATTAAATTTTTAGGGATGGAAATTTTTATAAAAAAACTTTTCTTTATTTTTCATTATTATTTATAACCATACTATTTGTCAGAGTTTAGAAAGTTCAGTTGATGTGCAGTTGGGGATGGATTGCTGGACCGTCCTGTCATGGTATACTATTCCCTCCATTGTAGTATTAGCAGTATCAACACTACTTCAGATACCCCAGGTAGAAAACTATTACGTTATCAATATAATTACCCTACCTAAACCTTGATGAATACTATTTTTTTTTTAATTTAAAAATATGCATAAAAGTAATTTTATAAATTCCAACATTCTATGAATGCTCTCTTCAATAAAAATAAAAAATGTTGATTATACAGTACGATCTTCTGCAGTAGACGCTCTTATTTCTCAAAAATTTTTAATTTATGTTGAAACTATAGTTTGTTTACTTATGATTCTGGCAGTGTATTTATAAACAATACTGTTACACATTTCGATTTTATGAATCAATAAAGATTGCAGTTTGTTATTGACAGTCTCGTTAAGGACACAGAACCAGTGTTGTTACGACTACACTATTGGATTCGCAATTATCTACGGAAAAAGATCGCCGTTATAGAATTGTTTTCATTGAATTCATTCTTTCGTTAGTGAATTACCGGACAACGTTCTTCTACTCTTCCCATCCTTTTCAGTTTCGAAAATATCGCTTTTACAATTCGTGAAGCGCCACATAAACCGACTGCAATTCCTGCAACGGAAGAAAATGCTCTTTGAATTGCATTCATGTGTGCAGGTCACAATATAACTTTAACCTTGTCTGACGAGAACGATCGACGGCGGTGTAGAAAACAAGTGTGTCGAACCGAAATCGGCCTGCGAAAATGTACGTGGCTCGAAGGCTTTAAATCACTACTCAATAATATTATCTACTTATCCGTGCGTAGGCAAACGAATACACGACGGAAGCTTTTTACACGACCGTATTTGGTTTTAAAGTGCACTTAATGATAGATTGGAAAAAATTTCTTACGAATAATTTGAGCGGATTAACTGTTGAAAAATTCCATTAAAATCGGTGGCCGAATAAGACAGTTGAGATCGACGAGTTGTTGCTCACGTAGGAAATACAACGTGAGCGGCGTTCTGCCGAAACAATGGGTTTTCCGGTGACATACGAGTATGTAAGGAGGATGGACAGTGTTTACTATACGTCATCATGAACCGAACGGCAGAAACGCCAATATATTGTATCGTGGCGTCTATATTACCAGGAACAATAATGTCAGATTTCTAGAAATCGTATTCCAATGTCGCTCGAATTCCTAGAGTGAATTATACTCAGTAGTCTGTTATCTATAGTGAAAATTTTTTGGACCTTATTTCCAGAGCCCATAAGCAAACAGCTGAAAGCACGTGGATGTCAGTCAAACGCAAAGATAAGCGTGAACGCGGGATGCGCAGAGATCTTCTCAATTCAAATCTGTGTGTGAATATCTTTAGAGAAGCCGCCATCAGGAGAACATCCACCGTTCAATGGCCAACGGAATAATCAACACGCACAATTTATTACACTTCAGCTAGATTAGGATAGGATAAGGTTTTTTTTTAGAAATGAGGGCGTCTACTGCAGAAGATTCTAAATTACACCAAAACTGAAACCTACATACAAACAGACGCGAACACACACACGCTTGTGCAGCAAATGAGTATCAACGGATTATAAATCATAAGAATATAGGTTAAAACCTACAATCCAGTGATTTCTGACAGAAGGAACCTTAAAAGTTAATTAATAAAACAGATGCGGGATTGGGAGTAATGTTTTTACCAATAGCATTTTTTTATTTTTTATTTACTATAAAAATCGGAAAAGTAACAAAAAAATCATAAATAAATCTCGGCTGAGTTTACTTTTTTTATTAAACAGAATATTACTGCAAAATTTCTACCTTTAAAAGTATAAATTTTTTTTTTTTTAATCCAATTATTTTCATTGCATTTTATATATACGTACAATCAATTGTTAATATATTTAGGAATTTATTTACATCAATAATTATAATTTCAAGTAAAGCTTAATCAAATAATATTACCTACAAAGCCTACAATCATACAGTAATTAATCGTATACTCTTTCGTACAGGGCCATTCCTCGCCTCTTAAAAGAGAAATAAATCTTTGTTGAATTTTCTATATGAAACGTGGAGAAACTTTAAAAACAAATATCATAGATTGCTCTCTCTTCACAAAACTCAGGTCGTTTGGCAATTCTGAGAAATTAATTTGATCACCTTTAAATTTTTTTCATATTTATATATCCATACTAGATATCCCAACCCCTACGGGATTGGGATATCCACATACCTCGTGAAGATACCGGTCGCCAAACTAGCCCCTCCATTCCGAGCCCTGAGGGGCTTTACAGGAGGTCGTCTTTAGATCCTCTAACTGATTACATCTCACGGTCATCAGCCAGGCCTCCGTCGGGATGCCACCGATGTAAATGCCTCGGCAGACATTTACATAAGTAAAATACATATCAAATTTCACCTTCACGTAGGCCTCACACGGACATCTTCACATCCAACCTAACATGATTCCCTCAAACTAACTGACCGAAAACGCGGAAGCGCGAACCCCGCGCCTAGTCCAGATTTGACAGTACCGTTCGTGACTGTGAATGCCTCAGAAAACGAACGATTTTAAAGTTAAATCAGTGCTACACTCATACCAATCAAAATTATGTCTTACGTAACATAGAAATTCAGACCTTCCATAGTAGATATGCTTAGGATCAGAAGAACGCAAGATCTAAATGCCGGAAACCAGATTTGGACAGCGGGTGACCCGTGCAAGTCAAAGTCAGCAGCGCTTACCAGTACTCTAGTCAATTACCTACGGTTTTGTGAGTTATCGAGACCTGTTTAGATGGTAATCCATTCAGTGGAGAGAGGTTAGGGGGTTAAGGTTAGAGTAAGACTTTTGTGGATTACCAACATATGGCAATACTTAACACTATCTCGTAGGACACTTGGCCAAATTTATGTTTAAACGAAAATATATCAACTACAGAGAGAGAAAATACATCACATTTTCAAAAATTATAATTTATAATATTAACGAAGTATAAATTAATCTGATAAAACCGTGTGAGAGGCAATATTGGTCTATATAGCATCGAACAGGACGCACTCTCAACAACTAGTTCGACTGTTCCTTTTTGAATTATCGTTTCATATCATTCCCACCTCAATTAAAATCTTAATATTAAATACTTTATTTTCAAAATAATGTTATCTTATTCAAATTGTTTCAAGGATTACAACGATTTTGATCATAAAATATTCAATGAAACTAAAGATAAGGTTGTCTCGTAAAAAACGGAGCGTTTTTACGAGACTACTATTTAAGCGAGCGCTCCGCTCGCTTAAATAGTAGTTCTGGGCTAAATATTAATTATAACTATTGATTAATAATCGTTTAACCTACGACCAAAAGTAGAACATTTTTATCTCCATTGGGTTTGATTTTATTTCAAATTCAAATTTGAAAATTAATTAATTAATTAAAATTTGACGTTCTTAAAAAAAGTGAAAGAAAATCATGAAATTTCCGCTTTTCATCCCCCTAATTTTCAAACAAATGACTGTAACTAAAATCGGCCGAATCCAGTTGGCACAAAAATAATTGCAGTTTCCGACGATACCTTCATTTTGATTGTGCAATTTTTTTAACAGAAATACAATACATTAAACACAAGCGCCATTTTTAATGGCGACCATTTTAGTCATGTATACAACAGATAATCACCTTACGAAGAGCGCAGTCAGACATCTAAATGCATACTATAAAATATAAAAATCTCTTCTCTATAATTTTCAAAAGAAGGAACCGTAGACCTGCTTAGAGAACTACAAACACCTTTCTTTAGTTTACAAAGATCAGCCAGGAAATAAATTTTTATAAAAATATAATGTAATTTTATTACATAATTAAAATCTATAAAAATATAGATGTTCATAAATTTCCGTATTCATTCAGTGATAGATAACAATTTCATTAAACAAATAAAATCATAAATTGGGAGTTATACTGAAATTGGATAATTCAATGCCTCTTCTTACGCTGTTAAAAATACGGATAATATATTGTGCGTTCTTGGGATATTGTTAACAATTATATTGCACGTTTAAAAACAGAATGAAGACGGTATTTCGTAAAATTTATAAAATCGACCAAACTGTCTAAACCTACGCATAACATAAAAAAGAAAACTAAAGTTTTCTTTAAGCATTACTTCGCCATTATGATTTTACAAAATTAAAAATGGACATTTGTTCAGTAAACTGTCGTATTCATTCAGTGATTAAAGATTTAATTTCATTAAATTAAAATCAAAAATCAAGAAGATATAATCAAATACCTATACTACTGTTTGCTACTTACAGAGTAAACACATATACTACATTATTAAAACAGATATTAACATTACAGAGGATTTCATTTTTTTTTTTTTTTTTGTTACTTAAAGAAATAATTTCAGTTTTCAAATTTATGTCCACGACATAAAAAATAGGCTTATCCTACTGGTAAAATTTCAACGAGTTTCGTTAATCTATAAAAGCTAAAATTACCTGAACAAAGAAAAATTCAATAGTATTTTATAACAGAATAAATTAAAGTTAATTAATTTCTATATAATTACTAGCCACAACTGTGATTTGATCACAAAAACGGAATGAATAATAAACGGTTTCATTTTTTTACAAGTCGGTTACAGTTAAAATATTGTTGTTGATAAATACAACGAGATGTTTTTTTTTTTCATATAAACTCAAATAAACATAAAGAAAAGCAATCAATTACTTACTAAACGAAAATTGAAGTGAAGAGTTGTTGAGCGATTTAAATATCCAAGTTAATAACATTGTTTACACAAAACAGCTTTAATCAACCCCGGCCACCGCACTACTAAGAGAGTCAGTGTAATTCTATATGAAAAGAATGCGTGCGCATTCTGTAGAGAGCTCTAGACTAGTTGAAAACAAATACATCGTGCAATGTATAACTCCGTCTCTAGTGACAAACGTCGAAGCTATTAAATGTAGCGTTTAACAAATTATTATTATTGTTGTCTGTCCAAAGAAAAATCCATCCTCCTGACTTTTGTATTTATAGATTAAAACAGCCCAGATAATTGTTTTTCTATTATAAATATTAATCAGATAGATCAATATTTAGAAAATTAAGAATTTAATTTTTCACATCTTTTAATATTAACTTTTCCATAGGCTGTAATTAAATTATTTTTTCTTTACCAACTATAGCAATAAATTTAACTATATCAAATCATTTAAAAATACACTTAGAAGATTTCCTTTTATAGAAGCAATATTACTCTAATCTTTTAAAATAATAATAAAAATTAATCTTTTAAAATAATAAAAAAATAAAGTCCTGTAGCATATATTTAAATAAATGCACAAATAATTTTCAATAACATCTATTGAATTGTGTGAATTATTTTACCGTTGTAAACAACACTTGTATCGTTGTTATAGCAACCTTTTACACTAAATCCTCAGGCTTAGTCTGGTGGTTAAACTCGTAATCGCAAAATCAGCTAATTTTTGAAGTCGGAAGTTATAAGGTTTGAGTTCTTGTATAGGCGTTGCTTCTATATGGATTTGAATACTAGACTGTGTATACCAGTGTTCATAGGTGGTTGGGTTTCAATTAACCACATTGGGAAGACAATGGTAAGCCACCCGTAAAACTTGCCAGGAAAATTCTAATTGGAATCACCAAGGGTTGGTGACTGAATGGCTTAATTTTGATTTTATACTTAATATCTTCATATTAGCATCTTATCATATTAATATAATCACTTTAAAATTATTTCAACTGTTTATTTTTTTTTAAATAAATAATACGGGCTTTAATCACATCTATTTTTTATTTTATAATTAATTGTACTCATTCATAATGTGTCTATATAATGAATTCTTTACTTACAATAAAATATTTATTTTATTTATTTAAATGATAGGGCTCAAATAATTGTCATTTATCTTCCAATTTTCTATTATTTCATATATTTTCTATGTTCATCTATTCATATATATATATATATATATATATATATATATATATATAAATCATTTATTATGTAAAACCATAATTTTTTACCCAGTCTCCATCAGTAGCTGGTACTTCTGTTCTCACATTGGCATCTGCTGATATTACTGATACTAGTTTTGTTCAATTATGTGGTGTAGGTAGACAATATGAAATTTGGTTGAAATATTTGTGTGATTTGAACTGAGTGTTCGTTTTACATTTTCATACATTTAATTACTTTTAAATTTGTTGAGATGTGGTCCTTTTTTATGTGTGTAATATAACAAGGCTGTCAATGTTAGTGGATTTTTTGTGATTTGCTAGACGGTTGGAAAAAACTGACTCGCTGTTTCTGTGAAGGGCTTTTAAGTGTTCTTTGAATCATGATATGAAATTGCATCCCATTCGACCAATTTAGAATATTGTGCAATTGTAACGATTTAATTTATGATGTGCTTATTTAATGATTTATGTTTTGTAGGTTTTATTTGAGTTCTGTAGGCTAAATTTAATGATCTTTTTAATTTTTGAGCAAACTCTACACTAATGGGAAAGCTCTGATCAAGGTTTTACCACGGGTCTCCCATGGTTCAACCAGGAAAATGCTGAGGTAGTTCCTCTTTTAATGTATAAATGCTTTTATAGCATGATTTACATTATAAATAACTTTATACTGATCTAACAGTATTTTAAAGTCTGACTAAATTCTACACACATGTATGTATATATATATATATATATACAAACACACATTGATATACTGTGTGTGTGTGTGTGTGTGTATGTATGTATGTATGTATGTATGTATGTGTGTGTGTGTGTGTGTGTGTGTGTGTGTGTGTGTGTGTGTGTGTGTGTGTGTGTGTGTGTGTGTGTGTGTGTGTATGTGTGTGGACATTGCATCATATTTTGGTGTCTGCTTGAATTTATTTTTAAGAACAATTTAACCTGTAACCATGAAATTTTGTTAAGTAAAATTGGTTTTAGGGAGGGACTGATTTTATTGAAACATCTTAGAAATTCCATTTAAGTTAAGAGGAGATAGTGAAATGTCATTTACACGATGGTAATGCTAAATGAAAATTTTACTTCATTTTTTCCAGCTTTCTTTCTTTCTTTTTCCTGTTTAGCCTCCGGTAACTACCGTTCAGATAATACTTCAGAGGATGATATGTATGAGTGTAAATGAAGTGTAGTCTTGTACATTCTCAGTTCGACCATTCCTGAGAAGTGTGGTTAATTGAAACCCAACCACCAAAGAACACCGGTATCCACGATCTAGTATTCAAATCTGTGTAAAAATAGCTGGCTTTACTAGGACTTGAACGATGGAACTCTCGACTTCCAAATCAGCTGATTTGGGAAGACGTGTTCACCACTAGACCAACCCAAGTGGGTTCATTTTTTCCAGCTTATCAGAAAATAACATCACTAGCAACAACACTGAAAATGTTTCACAACCTCCACCAATAAAATTATTAAACTAAAATCTCTTTTTTTTGTTAATTTTTTTACTTTTTATCCTCTACACCTGACTTAGAATTTTTTTTTTAAATTTTTAATTTATAAGAAAATACTAATACTATTACAAATAATGATGGTTTTTTTTTAATTACCCCTTCATAGACATTACTTTTATATCAATTTTTCAACATCTTTACTACTTCAACTTTCAACTTTTAATTGAAATTTTATCAACTTTTATAATAAAAGGTTTTTAATATTTAAAAAAGATTATAAAATTATCCCTGCTTACACTTCCCACTTGCTGAATGAAAACAATGAATATAAATGTACAAATTTCCACAAAAAAGGTTATATTAATTTATTCTGGGTTTTCTTATGACTTCTTAACTTAAGCATTTCAGGTAAAAGTGGCACTAGTAAAAATAGTTTTCTCTGAAATTAATGACATTCATTATGCAACCAGTTCCTGTATGAACCATTTTCCTTAGTAACCCTGGGAGTGGATGTTTGTTATTCTTAAGAATACAGTTGTTATACCACATTCAGGAATAATAAAGAGTCATGTAGGCTGCTATTGTTACAGTTATGACAACTAGATTAGATTATGAAAAGTAGGGGGATGGGCCTGGCTTTACTCAGTAAGCAGTTCAGGTGCTACTTTGATTTTTTGTGGTTGTTTATTTATGAAATACAATTCTGTCACAGTTCCACAGGATTCCTATCCACAAGCTCCAAAAAGAAGCAGCTATCCTGCCTATTATTAATAACATGACACCACGTATAGAAAGAACGAGGTTGGCAACTGAGCTAATTAACTTATAGTTCAACAAGAAGTTATAAAGGATAAGAAGGAGAGAGAAGACCTTCCTTTTCCATTCCCTAGAAACTATAGTCTTCCATTGATTGTGACCATCAAAAAAACATTGAAATTAGTTAAATTTGTCTTTTCTAAACAACTTATTATGATGGGTTAGTTTTCATCCAAAGTAGTTAGTTATAAAGAGAATAATGTTCAATCTAGATAAGATTGTCATAGTATCTAAACTGAAAGCCAAAGAATTGATTTTCCAAAGAATTCCATCATCAGAACTAGTTTTCTTTTTTTTCTCTTCTTTCACAGTAAATATTTTATACTTCTTTATTTAAGTATGTACATGATAATCATTTGGCAGAGAACAACAACCAAGAATTTTTGAATTTCAAGTCCCTTTTATGTTTTGTTAATTTAAAATTCTATTTGTTAAAAATAGTAGTTAAAAAACTGTGAATTATTTTATTCTTATTATGTCCATTGTTTAAAACAATATAATTTCATAATATAATTCCATCTTATGAAAAAGAGAAGGATATTTTATCAGTATTCTAATCTTCCACTTTTTGGTATCACCTGGGAACAACTGAGCCATTTTAATAAAATTTTCTTTTGATGTAGAATGAAATTTAAAATATGCCCTTACAAAAAATATTTAAAGGGACCTACCACAGTGTTAAAAAACAAACAAACAAATATATATATATATATATACTACCTGTCCTGTCTAGCTAGAACCTAGACCCTCAAAGCCCAGGTGAACCCTGAAGCCAACTCAGGAGCCCCTTGGGGCCTCCCAGGGCTGCAGAGCTCACTTTGCTTGCCATTCTCCTCTTGCAGGGAGATGGTGCCTTGGACACCAGAGCTCACTTCAGTTCCCATTCCATCAACACAGAGGGCTCCATCCCCTGGACCCCTGCACTGTTTATTATCCTCATGATTGCAAGAATAATACTGATAAATAAGGTTAAAGTATTCAGGCTTTATAGAAACCTGAAAAAGAAACTAAATTACGATAAAAAATGCATAACTTATTTCTTTGCCATGGAGGCAGAAATATATGAGAGGTTATCTCTAAAGTAAAGACCGTTCGTTTCATTGTAAAAAACGTTATTCTGAAAATGATAAATATTTTTTATTTCTCTTAAACTACATAAATTACACTACTAATCTATGTAATCGCATGTGATATGACATTTATTGTAGCGGAACATCAGCTTCAATATACCCTCGTCGTATTCTTCTGCCTCCAGTCCATTTAGCCACTGATTAACAGCATTTTAAAGTTCATCGTCACCCGCGAATCGCTTACCGCCCAAAAATTCTTTCAGTTTCCCCAAAAAATGGTAATCAGTTGATAAGTCCGGACTATATGGTAAGTGATCGTAAATTTCCCATCCAAATGTTTTCAGTAAATCACGTATCGGACCCGCAACATGTGGATGTGCATAATCGTGCAACAGGACGATGCCGTCGGTCAGCCGTCCACGTCGCCGATTTTAAATGGCGCGCCATAACTTATGTAGAGTTTCGCAGTAGGCTTCTGGATTTATAGTAGTTCCATGTACGGTGTGGCATGAAATCAATCAGCAGTATTTCAAACCGACCCCAAAAGACTGTGACCATCAGTTTGCATCCAAAAGGTTGTGCCTTGATCTTTGCTGGTCTGGTTGGCGATTGAGGATGACGCCATTCACTTGATTACGTTTTCTCTCTGGCGTGTAATACGAAATCCATGTTTCATCGCCGGTAACAAATCGAATTAAGGAACTCGTCACCTTTTGCTGTGTAGCCATAAAAAATTTCAAAGAAGATCCCATTCGCACTCTTTTGTGACGTTCCGTTAAGACGTGCGGCACCCGACGTCCACAAACCTTTCTGAAACCTGAATGGTCATGAACAATGCGACCGATAACAGTTCTTGAAACATAAGGAAAAAGAAAGGCCAGGTCGGAAAGCGTTGAGCGATGATTATCGAGGGCCTCCCCGAACGTTCTTCATCGTGCACATTAATTCTGTTATTTATAAACCTTTCACACCAATTTCGGACATTTCTTTCATTCATTACATTATCACCGTACCCAGCAACCAACTGCCTATGAATTTCAGCCGGCTTAACGTTTTGACGATTTATAAACGTATGACTCACGTATTTCACAGTCGGCGGCAACATCGATTTTCCTATTCATTTTATAACGTAATAACTCACACGTAATCAAATATATCACAACGGACAACTTTCAGACAACAATGCAGTGTGTACTTCATTGCACACACGTGGCCATGAACGACACAGGTTCGCCAACGTTAAGGAGAGAAATTTCCAAGTGGTATTTACTTTAGAGATATCCCTCGTAATAATGAAGTAAAAAGATTTACTTTTTTCCCTTAATGAATATCTTTAATTTACAACTTCACCCTCCTCAGGAGTGAAAAAAAATAAACATTTTTAATATTTTAACCTTCAAGGGAGCTAGGGCCCTGGTCTGTGTCTTAAAACCTTCCATGGTATAATTTGAATGTATCCTGAAAATTTGAAAGCCGATCGGCTGGTTCTTTGAGATTTTTCGAAATGAAATATAACTTAAAACCTTCTCAGTTTACCAAGAAACATGGGTAAAAATTTGGTTGCAATTGATCAAATAGTTTTTTGTTTATCCTGAACAAACTAACACCCTCTTCTTCTTTATATGAGAGTATAGATATAGATTTTGTTTAACGTAAATTTAATTCTATTATTTTTATAATATTATTCATTAGATTGATTTAAATCATTCAATCAAACTCATCATACAGTGATAAAGAGTCACCGTTCACAATTCATTAATTCAACTCATCAAAGTTTGTGCTTCAACTGGCAAATTTCTACTACTACTACATCTATATATGTATTTTTTTTTCCGTGATGAAATATATCTAAAAACCTTCTCAGTTATGCCAAGAAACATGGGTTAAAATTTGATTGCAATTGATCGAGTAGTTTTTATGTTTACCCCGAACAAACAAAAACCCTCTTCATATTTATGTAATAGTGTGTGTGTGTATATATATATATATATATGGTCCCCATGTATCTAGAAAGAAAATTCAAGGAGCCCAGAAAAAATATAAAATAAGAATCTTTTGCTAAAATTCTTTTGGTTACTCAGCCCCCTCTTGAAACAATTTAATATGATTTACATGCTCAGTATGTATTTCAGCATTTCACAATAAATTTTAATTTAATTTAATTTTAACCACAAAAAAAGTTTAATCAATGTTAGGAGAGAAAAATTTTTCTTAATTTCAAATAGGTTTTTTTTTTTTGTAACAGTATTTACTGAACCATGCTATGAACAGAACTTAATATGTATAAAGTACAGCAGCTTTTGATATATTTTTTCATCGCCCTCTGATACCTGTGAGACTGTGAGATGAATTAATCTGGTACATAATGTTCCATTCATTGGAATGTAGATTAGGTTACAGTTCACAAAAGTATTATCTGAAAAAAAAAATATAGTTAGGATAAAAGAACAGCATACTGACACTCTATGACAGTATGACAAACAGTTAATGAACAGTGTATATAGAATCATGGGAGGAGATTAATGTTCATAATTACCCAAAAATATATTACTTCATTTAAGAATTAACATATTATGTTAACCTTATTTTTAAAATCATACACAATAATTAAAATAAAAATGCTTCAATACTAATTACTCATTAAAATAACAAAAATATTTATTTAAAGTAAAAATTTCATGACCTGTTTTTTTTTTCCTGAAGTACAATTAATATCTGTCTCTTTAGCAATATTATTACTTCTATGTATGAGACAATGATGCCATTAAATTTTCAACTTAAAATGTCAAGGGGGTGAGGCTGTAGAGCAAGGTCAACCTTTAAAGTGGCCGCTAGTACCGCCACACCCACATGAATGAAATACAGTATGCACACGAGCTTAAGTTACAATTATTGAATTAAATAAACAAAAGATATTACATTTAAATAAAATTATAAATATTTTATGTTAAGTTGTGTATGTAAGGCGAGCATCAGAAAAAATCACGTAATGAGAAAGATCTACAACTGTGTGGTCAGCTTTATTTTTATGTTTAACTATTAAAATAAATAAATTTTAAATAAATTAAAATAAAATAAAATAAAAACAGAAGGAGGTAAACTTCTGAATCTCTGGCTATTCTTCCTTGGATTAAATCAAGAAGTCTAGGAGAAACCTAGCTTAACCCTAGGAGAAATAGCTTCTCCTTCTTTTTTAGATCCCGATTTTTCTGCACTCTTTTCTTTGATATATTTTTCTTGGAGACGTATAATGAAGTATATATCAGCCATGATATCATTTGTAACATAATTCTGCCATTATCAGGTAAATTATTAGCCAGCCACTTCTTAAGCTTAAGTAAGGTAGTATGAATGACAACTATGAGATTATCTTCATGGTTTATGTACTATTCAGGATTTACATCCAGTTTAACTAAAACTGAAGTATCTATTAAGTACATTGAAGCAACCTGAACCCTAAAATGAATCTTAATTAAAAAATTAACAGCGACACTTTAATTTTATTTTTCAGTTTGATAGTCTTTAAACAGGCTCCACAATTTTTTCTAATAATCAAAAAATTTTCACTCTGAAACTTAGTACATATTTGTTAATAAACATGAATAACAAGCAGGTGTGTAAAGAAATAAAATATTCATGATCACGTTAAAAAAAGCAAAAAAAAACCAGTTTACCAACTCTCTAGGGTGTCATGATACAGAGTAGGAGTACTATGCAGAGTAATATAGTCTGTAATTTTAATACAAGTACATATTAAAATTGCATATGTGCTTTCACCCATATGTATGTGTCAAGACAAATTAAACATAGAATTTTTAATGACCATAAACCCACTCACAACCTGCCCTGTTCAAACACTTCAGTCTAATGACAATGAAAGTTAGTGCAGATCTCTCAGGAAGCCCATAGTTGATAAATTTGATATTTTTCTCTTTTATCACTGTGTATTACCCTATAAAAATAAGCTATTAAAGTTATTTTTCTAAACACTACCAACTTCATTGAGTATCTAATGAGACCAAATCAAAAACCCTTTCCTCAGTTCACACTGAATGATTAAAAAAAATAATAATAATTCATCAGTAAGTAAACGATTCTTCTATTTTTATTTTCTTCAAAAATGTTTTTTCAGTAATTGTACTAATAAAAAAAAAATTTAAATAAATAAATAAAATCCTGTACTAAAAACCAAAACAAAACACATCTCAATTCTTCTATAACAGACTGACTCTTAAAAGAATTCAGTATCATATTGAAAATGACAACCAACAACAACAAATGACACCGGCTTCAAGAAGGGAACATTTAAAGGAGGAATGAAAAATTAAATTTTCACTATTTGATTTGATTTGTAATTTTTTTGAATAAGTTTATTAATTTTTAAATAAAACATGGAGAGGCCGACAATAACAATCTTTTCTGCATGAAAAATATTTGTTTATAAAGAATATAATCTTGAAATAAGTAAGAAAAGATTAATACAGAGAAATGACAATTGTTGCCAAGAGTGTTAGTTAAAGACTCTCTTGTATGTGAGAATGCATATTATTTTATTCAAAACTTTTAACCTATCTTAAATTTTTACATTTAAATTTTTATCAGACTAAAATCAGGTTACATATTATTTAGCTATAACAATACAATAATATACAAAAATAATGATTAAAAAATATTAATAATCTCAAATTGTCAATGTAGATAAAGAAATTTTTGATTAAAAATTTGTTCCATTTAAGTTACCTGGAAATAACAGGACCACTGAAGAAAATATAAGATAAAAAAATAATATTCAGTCAGCTAAAGACTAAGGCTAGTAAGTAAATAAACAAATTTTTATTAGAATGAGAACTTTCTTCTTTGTTTGAAGTCACTTAAGATCTAATACTAACAAAATCTAACTTATTTTCAAAACTAAATAAAATCTAAACACACACACATGAACAACGCATATATATACTAGCTAATATCCGGCATGCGTGGTAATGCCACTCAAAGAAAGTAAGTTTGAATTTTAATTCTGTTTATTGAAGTGCTTTGGATACACAATATTTTTGTTTTGTTTTTCCATCTGGTGCTACACGAATAAATCAGAAGGTTTCCCAACGCATAAGTAGATCATATACAGCTGCCCAAGTGAGAAGCATGGATTTTCCAAATTTAGTCCACACACTTGTAGCAATTGTCCTTGTGCTTTGTTGATGGTCACTGCAAATGCGAGTCGTACCGAAAACTGCACATGTTTGAATTCGAATAGCATATCTGTCAGCATCAGTGGAATGTGTGGCAACAGTACATCTTCTCCTTTAAACATTCCATTTAATATTATAGCTTCGATGATATTGTTCATGATCTTTGTAATTGAAAGCCTGGTACTGTTGCAAAGTTGTGGTGGATTGATGTTTCGAAGAATGACAAGCACCATTTTCAATGGTGCTTAAATGGTTCAAATGGTTTTACCATTGAAAATGGTAAAACGTGCGGCGGCGGCATCCCTGGCAAATGAAGTGAATTCAAGAATTCAGGTGGATAATTTACAACTTCATCTTGATTAATTACAGTATTGATAGAATATACATTGTCGCTTCGCCTGTTATTTCATTTTGAATACTGCAACTGATGGCACTGACATCATTATTTTTGGCTGCTAATATAACATGTGCACTGAGCCACTGATAGTATTTGTAATTGTGCAATATTTGGGGAAACCTTGTGAATCAATTCGTCTGTGGTTGCTGTGATTTTATAGAAGTTTGTTGACAATGTGATACATTTTGTTGATTCAGCGATTGTCATATTTCCATTCCCAATATCCAACAATTGTTTTGCGAAAAGTTCAGCAGATGCATCATGTAGTTGTACACGCGTATTAGTCTTCAAAGTCAATTTTTGTACGTGTCGCCATAAAATTGATGATTTGTGACATGCATAAGTTCATCAGTGGGTGTTGAATGTGATATAACTGCTAGAGTTTGTTGAAGATCACCAGACAATAAAATGAGTCCGCCACTAAAGAGTTCATTTCCTCTCAAATCTTTTAGTGTTCGATGAAGTGCTTCTAATGGTTTTTTTTTTGTGCACCATAGAACATTCGTCCCATATAATGAGTTGACATGATTTGAGTAATTTACCCATTCCAGAATTTTTGTTGATATTGCATGTTGGTGTCTCAGTGAATTGAATATCAACAGCAATTTCAGTGCTGAATGCGCTGTTCGGCCACCATCCAAAAGAGTTGCTGCAATTCCAGATAATGCGATTACCAGTACAATATTTTTTCGTGATCGCATGATTGCCAAAATAAGTGAAAGGAGAAAAGTTTTTCCTGTGCCTCTATGAGCATCTAGGAAATACAATCCGCCGCTTTGGTTTGTAATTACCTGCGTAATTCTGTCATAAGGTATGTGTTGTTCTGCAACCAATTTCAGAAGATTCGTTTGAAAAAATGTACCCAATTCATCAACATCAAAGTGTGTTTCTTGTCGCAAATTACGATCGAAAAGATCGTTTGCAGATCGATTCGGCACAACCATAACCAATTGTACCAGTACTTTGTTAGCATTTGCCAAACATATGTTCTCAATCGAAACCAATGCCTCATTATATACGTTTAGTGTGAATTAAATGTCTAGATGTTGAGCCGTTGCACGCAAACGATGTAGGATGTCCTCACTTATGCAGTATTTTTGTATTGTCCCCAAACATATTTTGAATTGGATGGGAAACACATTGTCAATATGATTGTAAATAATGTGCGTATTTTCTGTGGTTGAGTTGTATTCAATACCTCATCGATTGAATTGTCCCAATGTGCATAGTTTTCAAGAAGATTTAATTTTTGGCAAGCTTCACGATAAATTGCAGATACTTAACCTAACGCGTCGGTCGAATATAAAATGTGATGTCCTTCAACTAGTTTACCTTGTTTGCGACGTTGAAACTTTTTCGCTGATGCATTTCATGTGTAGTATGTTAGCACTTCAGAGTAAAGTAGCATATTTGCAATCATATCATCCCTGTACTATAAGAAAAATGCTGTTAACATTGTTGGCGGTGGTGACAATGCTCTTGCAAGTGCATTTTTTGTTGTGAAGTACAAACGTTGTCCATTTTCAAGGTGCACTGCCAAATGAACAAGTGTTGTATGTCATTCATGGAATGAAAATGTGCAATACTGCTTCATTGCTACTAATGTAGCGTCCCAGCTGATACTGGTTGATTTCATCGACAGATGCAATTGCATTTCCCACTCCAAAAAATTTCATATTTCTTCCTTTGTTGACATATTTACAAATATACTTGATCGATTTCACCAAATTGCAATACTCAACATTGATGTATGCTTTGTATGTTTTCGAGAGTAACGGTGAATACGGTACAATCCAACCATCATTGTTTTGTACTTTTGTGAAGTGAAGGATTTTCCGCCATCTTCAGTTGATCGTCGACGATAGAGTGGATATCTGCTATTGCCAGTGATAGTCTCGACAAGTAAGTCTCTTTGGTAACGTTTCATGCTTTTCCCATCAGACATGCATGGTGAATTGTTGTTGAGTAAGCCACATGGACTATGGAATCATGTTTTTGGTGACGACTTCAAATAAGTCTGGATCAATGTCGACATCTGGTATTTCTGCTGAGATGACTTCGTCAATTTGATCTGGTGTGATTTTTTCGATCAACAAAATCAAAATGTGTGCATGTGGCAATCCTCTTTTTTGCCATTCAATGGAATGCATCCAACATCGTTTCTATCCAAAAACATGATGCTGGACAATTAAATCCATTAAAGACTAAAATTTTGTTTGAACACACGCGCGGAAATATCATAACGATCCGATGATGATTGTCCGGTTAACAGTTTTTTTATTTCATCTCCACGTAGGATTGCACGTAAATGTAAGAAACAAATTTGGGCAACCGTATGCACGAATATACGTCCTGTACGAATATATCTTGTGCGTATTCATGCATGTGCCGTGGACTACCTGTAAATGTGGCCGGTAATATGACCATTTTTCCCAATTCATTGGGATTCACATTATTAACAACTGCATCACGTAAATGAATGTACTGTTCGGAATGCAACTTGGTTTGATTTGATCGAATGTAAAAGAATCGTTCGGTTACATTTTCGTATACAAATCGACAATGTACTGATAGAACAATTGTAGACATTTCAAGATATGATTTTCAGCGTTTTCACGAATCATCAATCGATATGAATAGTAATTCACGGCACTGATTTTCTTATTCGTTTCCTCATCTGTTTGCGGATTTCTCAATTTGATGTTCCATTATGATAAATTTGCTCTTGCACTTCGAATGTTGTCATGTAAGTCTCGCGCACGATATCTGTTGCCCCGAACGATGTCATTTGGAAACATGAATTGTATTTGCGTATGTTTGTCAAAATATGTTTCGATTGGTTTATGTCACCTGATACCAACGTTGATAATGGTTCGGGTGGTGAATGTAATTCAGGAAATTTCACTTTTTCACCCGCGCAACACATTCCTGGCGTTTCATTTTTAAATTTGAGGGCACTGCAATACACGCATAATTTATCCATTTATCCATTTTTCCAATAACAACTACACTTGGATGAAAACTGTAATCATAATTAGCATCGTAATAGAATACACCAAGATTTAAATCGGCGTGCAGTGTTCGTCTGGATCGAACAGTGCGTACTCGGAACAGTTTCCAGTCGTACTTCCTGTTGCTCCTCTATTTCAGACGAACGGGCTTGAGCAGTGCGTACTCAAATGGTTTCCAGTCTTGCTTCCCGTTGATCGTCTGTTTGTGAAGCTCGTAATGCCTTTTTATTTTGTGCTTGAGATGTAGATCGACCAATCGCTTGTCGTTTGGTTGGCATAATTGATTTCATAGTGAAAGTAATGCTTTGGACGACTACAACCGTATGAAAATTTGTTAAACACTAATTTTTTTACACTTTAATTGTGTACATTACATTTTTTACACTTTATTCACTAAATACGTTATTATTATTCACTTTTTAGTATCTTTGATCTTGTAATTCATATACATATATATATAGCATTATTACATTAATTAATTATAAATTCGTAATAAACACATGTAGAATCTTTGAAGGATGATGGAACAAAACTGACCCAAAATAAACATATTTAAATAAGAATAATAAAAAAAAGTGAGAACTATTATTTTAATATTTAAAAGTCCTCCTTTAATAAATTTTAAAGTTCCTTTTTTTAATAAAAAAGGAGCAAACGAAACCTGAATCTTGACACTTTTTTTGTGCACTTAAAGAAGGGTTAGATACTTTTGCCTACGAGATCTTCAGGTTTTTCTTTTTGCTTAGGTACTTCGTTGCTGGCGAGATCTTACGAACGAATTTTAAAAAATTTAATTTTGTAATATGCATCTTGTCCGCACGGGAAATCTTTTATATTATAGAAGATAAAAGATTACCTGTGAGGACAAGATACATATTACAAAATTTTTTTTTTTTTAAATTTGTATACATATATATAAAGAAAAAAATCTGTTTGTATATTTGTTTGGTAAATATTCAAATCGGATCAAAAATGCAATCTTTGAAAATATCTCGACCCCTGCGCCATCTAGCGGGTCCAATTTTTGCAAAAAAATATTTCTTTTCACGTACCTAATATATATTCTGGATGTGAGCCAAATCGTATCATAAATACAATTTTTTTTAAATATCTCAACGCCAGCGCCACGTAGCGGGTCCAAACTAATTCAGAAACCTTCACGGGCGTTCGCACAACAACTCACCAAAGTTTCATCGCAATTAGATGAGTGGTATAAGAACGTGTAAAAGACAAACATCCATTTATATATATATATATATATATATATATATATATATATATATATATATAAAACTTTCAATTAAATCCTCATGGACAAGTGGAGTGAAAAATGAAATTTTATTTCTAATATCACTATAATAAAATAAATTTTTTTTATTTATTTTGAAAGTAAATAAATAATAGTAAATTTATAAAAAACACTCAAAAGCCATTTACAATAAAAATTCAATTCACATTTTCACTGTTAAACACTTATTATCAAGTGGGTATAGGATAATTACCAAAGATAAATATAACAAAATAAAACCTAAAATATACAGAAGAAAGATTAACAATAAAAAATATTAACAAATAAATGATACTCATGAAACACTATGCTTTATTTATTAACTATTAATCTTTTTGAATGCCAATTTTTTCTTTTGTTTCTTATATTCATTTGTTTATTTTTTAACCTTTGCTAATTCCCCTAAATTATTGATGATTAACTATTTAATGGTTAAAATTTGCACTTAGTTTTAGATTTTTGTTTTCAAATGGTTTTTCATTTATGACTTACTTTATAACAATTTAGAATAGTTCTCTCTTTATAGATAATAGTGACTAATTACAATTAAAAAGGCTGTTAGCATTAACACCATTGTGTATTGCTTTTTAACTATGAAACAGAGCTACATTACTCTGTACTTTACATTACATTTCATTATTAGTAAATCATATTAATGAATATAGAACTATGACACATGATGAAGCCATACATTTAATATTTAGTCTGTTTTACACTGGATTTTTATTTGAAAACAGTTGACATAATGTCAAATATAAAGTATACCGTGGAAGCCATAGTTGTATTCAGCTTGAATGTAATTAAAAAATCCAATTCACATACACTTTGTTTTAAAATCATGTTAAACTTATTTATTTATTTACTGTTCAATCACGACAAACACAATATACTAATTTAATTAGTTTTTGTATAACAAATATAAAATAGTTGATGAATAAGTCCAAATTCCACATCCGGGAACTGAACTCAGGACCAACTGATACAACTTAAAAATGCTCTTTTACTAAAGTCACATGTTTATTTCCAAATCAATTAAAGATCGCTGACAGTGAGATTATATTTGTAGTGAAAACCAGTTCATCTTAACATCTCATGTTCAAAAAATAATTAGCACCTTGAGCCATGAAAACAGGCAGGAACATACCTCTATCAGCCTTGGGCAAGTGAGTAAAATTTTTTGACAAACTCTCTTTGGGTTGATCATATTCTTCATCTTTTTCCCACTTTCTTAGTTTTATGCCATGGAGTTGAATCTGCAGCTTTGGTTCCATCAGTGGTATCATGGTATCACACTGGTATATTTTGATAATACATAGGGTAACCACTTCTTTCTTGGGGTTTAATGAGGTAGTATCCCTTGTATACCTGTGTAACTCTCCAAGCAGTCTTTCCTACATGGGAGTTGTACCAAAAAAATAGGTAAAGTTAGACTTTTAGTACCAACTTCTACTCAATCAATAAATCAAAATGACATTCATGAACAGATAATTCTGTTATTTCATTGGAAAGTAGCTACCAATTGCTACATTGTTTCAGATTTTTTAATAATGCTTTCTTTCTTATTTAACAAAACTGAAATACATTTTACAGAATTCAGGTTAATAACTTTGGCCTCTCTTTAATATTTTGTTACGTAGTATCTATCGTCAGGATTATGTAACTACTATAAGAACTACCATAACATAAAATTAAATGAAACTTAGAAAAATAAGAAAATAGATTTTTTTGGTTAGGTAGTTGTTTTTAATTTGGCTTTAACTTCTAAAGTAAAAATTTTAAAAATTGAATTATTTTTTTATTTGTTTTTTTTATTTTTATTTAAAAATTTTCATTTAAGTTATGTGGAAAAACTTACAAATTAAATTTCCTCTGCAATATAAAAAAGAAGGTTTTCAAAATTGGTAATTTTCATGAAAAAATAAGCTTTCGACATAAAAAAATTGGTTAAATTGAGAACATTGATCTTTTTATGAAATCCATTAAAAATATCCAAATTTAAAAAAGTCTTAGAAAAATAATTAATTTTTTTTTACTCTGAGTTCTGCCTACCAAAGTAAAATATCTACATATTTAAAAGGGTAAGGCATTTTAAAACATCTTTCATTCTTATTTTATCAGTTTTTATCAGATAACGCCCAGGCGTTTTCGCCCACAAACAACAAAAAAAAAAAATCAGTTTTTGAAACAACAGAATACTTTTCAATCTATAAATACCTTATTTATTTCAAAGTGCATACACTGAGATAATTTATTATTTCTTTCTGTGAAAGGAGGAAAGACCTGCTGTCAGACACTAAGCAGCCTATAATACTGGGTATGTGAGGTTTCCTGCCAAATACTCGCTAAGCAGGGTTTTACTAAAAAACCTTCCCCTAAAAACAACATGCCCAGTAACCATCGCCGTGAAGGCATTCCCCGGCACATGCTGCATCATCACAGGAACTGAAATAATTTAGCACAGTTCACCTACATACTGTTGAAGAGGATTTCAAAAGTTTTATTTTTTTTTTAATTTTTACACTTTACTTGTAATACAATTTTATCTTTCAATAAAGTTATAATACCTATTTCAATTACAAAGGTTAATTTCCCCATATTACAGCTCAAAAATGTTAACTATTTCTAGAACTGCTGACAGTGATAATTTAGAATTATAATATTGCTAAATAAAAATTTTGAAGATAAGACTGAGAGAAAGATATTCATATTTGATGTTTTTATTCCATCACAGCTTCCTTCCTCTCCAGACCAAATGACAGTGCATTAGCTATGTCTGGAGTAATCACTTAAAAATACTCCTTTAAAACAGATATCATCACTTGACTGCAAGTTTTGTTCTACAATAATTATATTTTTATCAATTTTATAACTCTAATATACAGTCATATTTAAAATTTAATTTTCCTCAATATTTTTGAATTTATTTCAATATTTATGAAAATAGCCACATTTGTTTAAATTCATTCATGATAGTTTTTTTGTTTAAAATTATTGATAATTCTTTTATTTTAAAATAAATTATATCAATTAATTTTTGAAATATTAATTTAAAAAAAAAGGATGACACCAATGATTTAATGCTATATTGATCTTGTTTTTAAAACAGGATTCAAGCATATTTTAAAATTTGTATAGTAAAAATAATCATAAAAAGGGGTGTAATAAGGAAATATTTAGGGATCCAAGACTATTTTGTTAGACATGGGTTGTTTTATTTGCTTATTAGGTTTTTACAGAGCCTTATCAAATAGAATAGCAAATAAAAGTTTTTAAACAGCAAAAGAAGAATAAAAAGAGGTTTTCTGAAGATTTTTATTCAACTTGAAAGTTTTTTAATTAAACTGAGTGTTTCAATTTAATTTAAAAATATATTTGATAAAATATATGTAAAAATAGATTTCTCCTTCACTTTAACCATAATTCAGCCAATTTTGAAGGTACAATAAAGAAAGAAAAGGCAAATTATTAGGCTTACCATATTTTTTTTGGGTCCAACCCAGGACATATTTTTGAAATTACTTAAAAGTATTAACAGTTTACTGAAACATTAAACTTTATTTATTTAGCTGTATTTTTCACTAGACATGACTTTTTCAGAAATGTTTTTTTTTGTCTTAATTACATCATAAAATTCATGATAAGAAAGTTCTGAATTAATTTTATCATTTAGTAGATGTTTAACAGTAGATATTGAAAGTCTACCCCTTTCTGCAGACTAAATATTCCTCGTAATTGAAAAAACTCTCTCAACTGGAGCAGATGTCCCAGGCAAAGACATCGCAAATTCAGCCATTTCAGAAATATTGCAACATGAAATAGCAGTCCTTTTGAAACACCTTAAAAAACTGCTTTCCACTTATATAGTAACTAGTACTTTTTCAGAACTTGAACCACAACCTACTTTTTAGTTTTGATAATTGGTTCAACAATGTACTCCTGAACATCATTATTTTCTTTTAGTGTGCAATAGCAATTCTTTGATGGGTTTTTGTGTTGCTCTGATAGAATTAGCTTCCAATTTCAGAACTGCATTATTAAATAACTGTAGAGTACCATATAAAAATTTCAAAAACAGTTCGCTTTCTAGATTTTCAAAAAAAATCAAATAATAATTTTGGGCATTTGTCACAAGATAAGAAGTATGATTTTAGGCCATCAAAAATGGAAAGAATTCTTTCAATTGCAGGTAAAAAACTAAGAAATTATGTGCTGTTATGAGATAATACTTTTTTATAATCCGTTTCCACAAATTCATAGAACTCTAAGTTTCGTTACTCTTATTATATATATGTGAAAATATTTATAAATTTTTATAACAATAACTTCTGTGGCCAGGGGTAGAGAATCACATGCTGTATGCACTGAATTGTGTACAATGTTGGTTGAACAATCAGTTCCTAAAACAGGACTATATAAATCACTTTGAACTTTTCTGAACACATTTTCATTCCCCTTTCTCTTCATACCACCAAAACACTGCTATTGTTATCGGCAGTATAACAAACCAACTCTAGACTGAAATATCTTACAAAAATTGGAACAAGTTTTACTTCATTTCTGTTTGAGCTATCCGTCGTTACTGTGATATAATTAATGTTTTCCAAAGAGCGCAACACATTGTCAAATATAAATGGCAAAATAACGTTAACAATAATTGCCTCGGATTTGGTTCTAGCAGATGAAAATTTTGGGTCATATAACCTTTTAAGCAGTTTAGAAGTGCAGTTTGATGTTTTGAAACTGAGTTCGTGTCTAGCAGTGTGGTATGAAAATGTAGTTTCTTTAGCAGCACACTCCAGTTCACTGTTATTAATAGCATTAATAGCACTTCTATGTTTAGTTGTTTTCACATGGTCTTCAATATAACCCTTTCCTTTATGAGTAACAGAAAATTCTCCAGTACATAGAGTGCAATAAACAGATTCATTGTTAGTCATTACACAATTTCAAAAACTTTTATTCCTGTTGCAAGTTAACATTAAACACATTTTCTTTTGCCCATTGCTTAACGATGAGACTAAAAATGAATAGAGATAAAATGATCAAAAGCGTGTAGACGAGTTACTACAAACACAAAAACAACATAAACACATTGCCCCTGTTGTGTTATCAAATGACTAAGTAAAAGGTTGTGACAAGACCGGTAGCCATGCCTCGTAAAAATCGATGACGGTGCTTGCTCCAAGGTCGACTGAGAGATGCACAGCCGTAAGAGAATGTTTAAAAATGCGATGTCGAACATATTGGTCTAAAATTAAAAAAAATCCTTGTCAGTCATAAAATTCTCAAACCCCTGACAGAACTAAAAAACCAGGACTGTCCAGGCTAATCCCGGATATAAGGTAAGCCTACAAATTATATGAAATTATTTCTGCAAAACTTTGCTTTCAAGTTTTTTTATTGATTTTTTATACATTTTTACTTTTCAACTTAATAATGAAAATTCTGATTATTTCCAGTTGATCAGCAAATATAAAAGTAAAAAGCTTAATTTCTTAACTTTGTAAAAAATCTAAAATTACTTTTTATTTAATTACATATTCTCCATTGTAGTCAATTCTTTGAAAAAATGACAATTCTTTTGAAAGAGCATTACACTGATATATATTAGAACTATCCTTTGATCTATAAAGACTGAGTGCTTTATTGAAATTCTTTGACTCATTCATTCTTTCCTGAAATCTAACAGACGAAAAAAAAGAACACTTGACACCAACAAACTGAAAGAAATTGCTCAATTCTTAAATTTACATACATCTTTCATACATCATTCACATCTTTGGCAAAAAGTAATCACTTCCTTTACCTTGTTTTATGTATATTACAGAATTCTGGTTAACCATAACATAATTTTAACAAGCAAGTCGGTAGAACCTGACAAAAGTTTAAAATGTAAATTTGGAAATATTGCAATAAAAATTTACCAATAAAATAATAGTTTAATTATGTAAATTACAAACCAACTTTTCTAGGGAAAGAGATTACTGATAGTTAATTTATATAAAGTTGTAGGAATTGAATCCAACTAGTTGTAGGGGTGGCAGATTATCATTTATAGACATAGTTTGCCCGAACTTTTAACAGTTTCTAAAAAAAAATTTATATTCTATTTTATTGTGTTTACTATTTCAATGAGAGTTAAAATTATAAAATTAATTTTAATTTTTTATAACTATAATAATTTTTTTTATTTTACTGAAAAATATAGTGTAATACTAGTAAAAAAAATTTACTATAATTTTTATTTTAAACGACACATCAAATGACAGATGTTCATGTAAACATAAAAAGCAGTCCAATTTATAAACGCATTTTTTAAACAGTAATGCAATTACATTAGCATATCCACTTTAATATTCTCATAAATAAACATTTACACAAATAATAAGACTGGAATTCAACAAGATGGATTAGGATAAACAAATATGTAGAAATAAGGATACATAAGTCAGTATTTCCTAATATTTCAAGTGAATAATATTTCTTAGAATTCTTCATACTAATCCTATTTATTTAAAACATTTATAATTACACATAGGTATATAATACAGGGTCTTCATAAAAAAATGGTGGGGTTTTGAATATGGATTAAATGAAAACAAAAATAGTTTGAGTTGAAGTTTATCAAATTCACCATCTCAAACAATTTTTTTATATAAGTAATAAATTTCAATATGTGTACCATTAGTTGCTCAGCAAATGTCTAATCAATACTCAGTTTTTGTCCATAACCAAAATTAACATATCTTCTGTTATGGTTACAATTGTTTCATTAATCCTTTTCTTTAAGTGACATACGTCGCATATTTTTTGCAAATAAACAATGTTTTTTTTTATACTCCCACAAGAAAATATCACAAGTTATCTGGTCTGGACTCCTTCGAGGCCAAGGTGTAGGTCCTTGCCGATGTATCCATAATGTTCAAATTTACCATTCAAAGCCTGGCTGATGAACATATTGAAATGCGTGGATGTGCCACCTTGTTGGAAATGAATTCATTATATGATTTTGAGTTCATCCAGTTGAGGAAAGCAATAATTGTTTAACATATCGAGAGAAACATTTCCATTAACGGTTTTCTTCAATGAAGAAAAAATACCCTATTACATGATTTTTCAATATACCACACCAAACATTAACTTTAGACATGTCACATCTTTCTCGAAAATTACATGTACGTTTTCGGATCCCTATATTCATGAATCATGTCTGTTAATACACCCATTAATATGAAATTTAGGTTCATCCGTAAAAATTATATCATATAAAAATGATTCATTTTCATTAATTTTGTGGAATATTTCAACAGTAAAATTGAAAAGTTTTTCTCAATCATCAGGTTTCAATTCCTCCAGTAACTGGATTTTACATGCATGTGATTTCAATCTTTTGTGTAAAACTTTGTAGATTGTTGTTTTCGGAATATCTAACTCAAGTCTTCAACAAGAAATGGATTTCTTAGAACTTCTGATTACAGACTGTCTAATTCGTTAACAGTTTTGTCTGATACTCTTGGTCTGCAAGTTGATTTTTTCTAGAGAACATATCCAATTTCTTTGAACTGATTAAACCAACATTGTATATTATTTTCATGTGGTGGCCCTTTTTCATATTCACACTGAACTAAAATTACAACTTTAATTGTAATTAAAACGCTTCAAAACACACTTTCCTTTTTGTTGAATAGTGAACATAGTAATGAACTAACCACACCTTAGCAACAATACAAAGACTGCTGTCGTAGTTTAACTGCTGTTACATAAACTTTTAGGTTGGAGGCTATTAGGGCTACCAACATAACTTCTCAAAATTTCCCTACTGCCCTGAAATTCTTTTGTGAAGGCTCTGTATGATGTCTCCTACTAAGTAGAGCAACACGTATATTATATTTTCTTGATAAAGAAATACATTAATTTCTTGCTTTACAACATCTGTCCCAGTATTTCTTATTATTGTGATACATGTGAAAAACCTGAGGTATAAGAAACACTATTTAACATTTTTTTTTTTGTGAGAATAATGATGTTTAACATATAGCTAGTTTCTATGTGAGCAGTTTCTATGGTATCAGTAATAGGTCTGATAATCATTTCCATTGCAATGGGATTTGCATGCTAATATAAAGCACAATATGCTTGCAAAGAGGCAATGGGAAACCACCTTACTTCTTACTTTTCTCAGTATGTCTGGCATGGGATTTTTTTTTTAACGTTGATGGTGATTATGTGATTTTTAAGAGAAGCTTTCAGTCACCTACAACCATTATGGGTATGGGTCTTATATAAATATCTATAATATAAAGCTGGAATGCTGACTTTCATTGCAGAGCGGTAGTATCCTGGCTTACACCTTGAAGAATATGGGTCCTTGGTCAGGCATGGAATTTCATATATTACAAAAATGTCTATACTAATTTCCACTCATCTTTAAGCTTATGTGAAGAATTAATAGTCTATAAAAAGAAATTGATAAATCAATTTTTACCCTGCGTTTGCAATATAAGCATGACATTTTCCAAAAAAAAATATTTCATGGCATAATCTCATTGGCCATAAGCATGGCCAATAAATATTCACTGATAAATGAATAATCATAATTAAACATTTTTTTATGACCATATTAAATTTTTCAATAACTTTAAATTTTTAAGTTTTTCATAAACAATAATTAAATTTTATTTATATTAATGAGATAAAAAGATTTTATCAAAATTTTATTTACATTATTGTTTTTAAATGGTAAATTTTATTTAAAATTTTCCAATTTATTTAAATGTAAACGTAGGCAAAATGTACAGAATAATTAATATAAACAATAATTATTACAATTAATTATTTTTACAGAAATTATTGTAAATGTAATTTTAATGAAATAATTGTTTATATCATATTTAAATGTTAAATCAATCCCTATAAGTAGAAAATTTAAATATTATAATATTAAAAATAAAAATATAGAAAACAAAAATGATGGTTTCTGGCAGGATCCCATACATACAATTTAAAATAATTAAACAAGAAATCAGTGTTAAATTCAGATTTTTTATCAACAGCATAATATAATTTCTAGTCATAACTGTTTGACAATTACATGTAGCATTAGTACTACTGAAATCTAAATGTAAAAAAAATGTCACAGTTAACATATAAAGCTCCTGCAAGTTAAAATAAATTTCTAAACACTAGATTTAATACTCGTCAATTTTTTTTTAGCTACAATTAGAGATAAAAATTATTTTATCCCCTTCAAAGTTGACTATGAACGACTATGAATGACGATGAACGTTATACATAAAATAAGAATGTTATGTGCCATAACCAAAGTATTTCTTCTAAAACTGAGAACAATTCTCAAAATAATAAGCATCCCATGCCAAGCTTATAAGGAAAGTGAGGAGTGAAGTGGTTTCATGTTGCCACATTCATTAAACAAAATATACAACACATATTGGTATGTCAAACTTCAGATACTTAGTTCTATAAGTGACATTTATTCTTTATTCTGTTTATCATCATTATGGGTTGTGTAGGGAACATCACTACTTTCAAAGAAAGCAGCTCTGATGAGAATTTTTACTTCAATTTTTTATCTGCACTACAGTATCAAAAAAAAAATTGAGTAGACAGTATGAAGCAACAAACCAAATGAGAAAGAATGCATTGTATTCATTCTAAATGAATATTAAGAACTGATGATTCTAAAACTATCATTTCTACAATTTACAAGTGAATATTGGAATATTTACTGCATAACCATAATATTAAAATACATATTATTTTTACAGGGTAAATAAATTAAAATTATAGGTAAAGGAAAACCAGTAAAAATTAAAGATACAAATTTGAATACAATATAATTAAAATTATTATTAAAGACTGGTTTTAAATGTACTAATTTTGTTGTGTAAAGCTGAATAATTCAACCACTTATTCCATAATTTCAATAACTAGAAATGATGTAAAATTATTTATACAAACTATAACAACCAAATCAATAATATAAATGATTCATTCACCAATTAGGGCTTGTCATATTGGAATGTTTAATTACACTTTCGATCAAAATTCTAATTAGTAATTGACCATTATGTACAGTATTACTGCTTCCACAGTAATAATATTAACATAAAATCTTTTATATTTTCTGATACTCCACTTTGATCAAAGTTTTTTAATAATTTTTCTTTCTGGTAAATATAAAAATACTTCCTTTGATTATCATGGAATAGTATAATTATTAATATTTTATATAATCTAAACAAATTTTTCAACAAGGACACAACTTGACTTATCGATAATGCATATTTGAATTATTATTCCACAATGTAAGACTCAAATTTCATGGTTATCTTCTTATTAACCGTATGACAAACAGGACCATTTTGAAAATAAAAATAAAGAGCCAGTTATATTGCAATAGGAAATTGCAAACTCAACACCAATTTTATGGATGTATAATGATTAGTTTATGAAAAGTAAGAGTACATTTTCCATTTCACATTCAGCTTTCCTGTCTAGAATAACATGGCTTGGATAATTTTCTCGGCTACACTGGTCAAGTTATGCAATTCATTTTTTTAAAAAACTTTCAATTTCAATTTTTTTTTTGCTTGATTATATCATGGGACATAAGCTTCAAGCTTGTGTGTGGGATATGGAAATGGTATATTATTTGTAGCATATGAATAATGCCAAGCTTGACCGGGATTCAAACCCAGGAACTCTGGATGAAAGGCCAAGACGCTATCACTCATGCCACGAAGGCCAGTGTGTTCAATCATTTTAAGTTTTATTTGCAACTTTATGATAAAATAATTCAAAAATGTTCAATTAGCCAGCTTCAGTCATTTTTGAATTGACATATTAAAAAAAATCATGTATCGTAATCAATTTTATGTTGTTCATTAAAATTTTTTTTTATTGAATATAAAATTACTTGTTATTATTTCATTTTAATTTTGAACCCAAGATGCTTAACAAAAGAAAGCAATAACCAACATTTTTAACTTATATTAGCATAAAAATTCAAAAAATATTTTTTTAACTTTTTCAAATTTGGGGGCTCATGCATCAGGAGACATTTTCTAATGATTGCAATATTCACTAAAATTGATTTTAATTAAATTAAGATCAAAATTAAAAAATCTTATTAATATTTTAAAAATTTGGAAGCACCCATAAAGGGAGTGTTATTAAGTTATTTTAGTGGATTTTACTGTTTAACAAAATACATTTTGGGCATTAAAAATTTGAAATTGCAAAAAAATTTTCATTTGAAGGTTCCCATACTCAAAGGGAAGCAAACATTGATTTTAAGCAAATAATCCGTAAGTGGTGATAATAAATTTAAAATAAGAACTTTTTAAAATTGTTTTAAAAATTTGAAGTATGCCATAATTCTAAATAATTAGTTCTTAATAATAAGTTGTAATTTTCTAAGAAGGGGTGAACATTTTTGGCTAATTAAGAAATACTAAGGACTGTAAGTTAAGGGCTATCAAAAAAATTAAGATTTTTAGATTTTAAATTCAATGGGTAACTTGCGAGATGGATTTAAATTAATAATACATTTTTAAAAAATTACTTTTTGTTATAACACACCATTGGATTGTATGGGTAAAAAATGTTTACAATGGTTTGAACCACTGTTGATGTAGAAAATAGAGTTGCATACACTCCCATTAATTTCTTTTCTGAAGGAAGATATTGCTAAAAAAAAGAAAAAAATATATGAAGATTTTTTTTTAGAAAGGGGGTGAATACTAAATAAAAATGTTTGCTAACTTTTAATCTTGATAAAAAAAACTTCAAGTTTTGTAAGAAAATTTTTTTCTAAGTGTCCCAGTGAAGATTTTAAATTTTATTTCGGCCAGAACATTTCAAATTTTTGCAACATATTTTGATACAATCTTTCCCCCCTAAAGTACCTATCAACAAAGTACGAAGGAAATCCGTTAATGGGATCCACAGTTATAAGACCAACACACACCCATACATAACTGTGAAAAACAAGGTAAAACATACATGGATGCATTTATACACAAAAACAAACATCTGTCTGATAAAAAATGATTTTTTGGACTTAGGAACATTGGAATAAAAAATCTTTTTCACAGATTATTTACAACCTAATTAAATTTATTTATTTAAAAAAAAAAAAAAAGTTTAAATGACTCCTTAAATGTAAAAAAAGACCAATTTTTTTGACCAATCTATAGATTTTCCCATTATAGCTATAGCAGCTTATTCTGCTGCTGTAGCTGAGAATGTAAAAATAAACATGAACCAGCACCTATTTTATCAAAAACAGTGACAGTGTTTGAAAAATTTTTCAGTTTTGTCTCCTCAATAGCTTTTTTCCTGTTTAGCCTCCGGGAATCACCATCAGGTATTATTTTGAATGAGGATGATATCTATGAGTCTAGGTGAAATGTAGTCTTGTACAGTCTCAGGTTGACCATTTCTGAGATGTATGGTTAACTGAAACCCAACCACCAAAGAACACCAGTATCCACGATCTAGTATTCAAATCCGTGTAAAAATAACTGACTTTACTAGGACTTGAACCCTGGAACTTTCGATTTCCAAATCAGCTGATTTGGGAAGACCTCATTCACAACTAGACCAACCTGGTGGGTTTTCTTTTCAATACTGTATTTCATTAACATCACCAGGACAAAAAATTTTAATTTTTTTGTAGTCTTGAAAGCAAACTATATTAATAAAAAAATCTATGGAGATATCTTGAAGATTTTTTTTTAGTAAATGTTAAACACTTTTTTGAATTCTTGCTAACTGCTACAGTTAATAGAAAAGGTAGGCTTTGGCATTTTCATTCTGCACCTTCAACTCAAACTGAAATTTACATATCATAAATGTAATTTATACTACCAAATTCATACTTAGGATTTACATATCAAACACCAGTGCATATTTATTAACAATAGATTTGTTGGGGAAATTTTAACTGAAACTTGTCTTTCACAAATTTGAAATATCTGTATACAAAATAAGTCTCCATAACAAACACATCCTTGAAAAACAATAGAGCTAACATGATACAAAGATATAGATATCAAAATTACATTAAGGCAAGACAACTTTAACTACATTAAGGTTTCCCTTCTTAATAATATAGTAAATTTTGAGTACAGGTTGTTATCTCATAATAGTCCTAAAATTTACCAGTATGTATGTAAAACACTCTCATTTTAAGGATTGCATCCTTTCTGAAACACCTTTATATAATGAATACCTATATACTGATCTGAAAAAAAAAATTTATTTTTTTTAAAAACAACAATTTACAATAAAAGAAATGAACATTTAAAAAAAAATAAACACCACCATCATTTCACTAATTTAGTCTATTTGTTTACAGGTTGATCCCAATGATCAGAATGGGCCCGATTTAGAAACAAAAATAGACGAATTAAAACAAAATATTAGGAGATCAGAGGTAAGTTTAATAACATTAAACGTTATTAGTCTAATAATGTTATTATTATTATTATTATTATTAAACATAAATTATTATTATTATAACTTAAATATTTCTGATAAATATATTTAAATTTTAGTAGTGCATCTTAACTGTAAAATATTTTATCACTTTATTAGAGAAATTTAAAATAAAAACATTAAAACAATCTTGAAAATGTTAAAAAATAATACTTCTTTCATAAAAATGTTAAAATAATCTTTTTTATCGATGTTTTAATTACTTTCAATATAAAAAAACTAATTCATTAAAATAATAATCACTAAAAACATTCAAAAGAGTAAGTATGAATGTTAAAAAACCAATAAGGTCAGTTGTCATTAAAAATAATATTTTATGTATATATATATATTTTTTTAGATATTAAATTAAATTAAGTACATAGTAGTAAAAAGTAGTTATAACGCTTACTAACACAGACTTTAATAAATTTTTTGTATTACTGATTGTTGTAGACATTTACCACTAATAAATGTCAAAAATAACTAGTGAGACTATACCCTACATCATTTAAATTTGGTAATTTACTGGAACCAATCTTTAAATATGATATTGTTGTTATTTTACTTACATCATATCCATCAATTTCTGTGATGCTATGTCCTGAGTCGTTCCTGGTATTGCTAAACTACCATTACAGCGGAGAAAGGCAGTATGGGATGAAGAAATTAATTGTATCTTCAATATTGGTTACGTTTGTGAAATAACAATGGAATCTCAACTATAAATCTTTAATTATGGTGATAATGGTATCTATCTTTGACATTGAAAAGCTCAGTTTATATTAAATTTTCTTTTAATAGCTACTTATTTTTAATTTAAATAAAAAAAATTCATTATAAATATTGCATTTATCTCCATAAACTCTGATATAGGCTATAAAAATACTTTACTCATTCAATGATAAAAGTATTACGGTACTATTAAAATATCAGTTCAACAATACAGTTAAATCATTAATATTCTTCCAGTAAGTAAACATATATATTTTTTTTCTCTTATATTAGAAGACTTTAAAAAATATATCATAAATAATTTTTTTTAGGGTATATAAAGTTCAATTCATATAATATTAAAAATTCAGTTCACTAAATGTATTAAAGTTATCTACAATTCTTTCAGATTTAAAATCTTTTGTAGTGGGATTATACAGTCTGCTGCAGCACAACCATACCAATCGCTCAATATCAATAAGTCAATATACAGTATATTGATACAATGCTTCAGATACTCAAGACCAATTGTGAATTCAGCACAACTAAACATAAGTGCAATCATGCCAATTGGTTTGTCCTGTATTCATCCAATTATTATCTCAGACCTTACGATGTGATATGTAACTCAGTTAGAGTTATCAGTTTACATAAACTTTATTTTCAATTTAAATGTACAATTGCATTTGATATATTGTGTTGTTAATAAAATATTAAATTTTTCTGTTTTAATTAATGTTTTAAAAGAAAATTTTTCTAAACATTTAAAATGGATAAAAATTATTTTTAATAAAAAAAAAATTAATGTTAATAAATCACACTAATTAATAAATATTGTTATAATAATCTGTCCAATAAAAAAGCATGGTGCATTGGTTTGTTTGCTATATGTGCTCACATTTCTATTTTCTATCACCATGGCAACAAAAATACAATTAAGTAAAATTACTAATCTTTTTTTCTTTAATAAATATCTATAAGTACTTACTTAATATTCTCACAAACATGAGGATAGGAACGCATTAAAGATCCACACAGTGGAGACCCCTGGCTAGATGGTTGGGCGAGTGAAGCAATCCCTGACTGACTAATAAATAATTAAAATTAAATATATATTGAACAAATAATAATTCTGATATCAAAGTGAGTTACACTTTTTCTTTAATCTCAAAAATCCTTTTCTTTTTATTTGGATGACTCCACAGCTCTCTTGATAAGGTTTTAACTATGCTCAGATAAAATGATAAAAAATCACAAAGCTTCAGAACTGATAAAACAGATAAAACTATTTTCAATAATTTAACAAAAATTATCATTATTACATTGTATAAAAAACCATATAGAAACATAAAACATAATACCTAATTCTATAAAAGGATAGGTCTATAATCATTACTCAATTTACAGAGGAAATACTTACTTCAATTGCAAAAAAACAACAAATTTAATCAGACATCACAAAATGTAGAAATTCAGCCCCAGAATGATAACTGATAAATAATATAACCTGAAATTACTGTCATTGCTGTGAGTGTCAACGTTACCTGTAAAAATAAATAAATTATAATGTAGTGGAAATTTAACATTTGGTCTTATTCATACTATCTTTTTTTTGGTACATTTAATAAATTAAAATATCCTTTATTTAACTTACATTTCAATACAATACCTGAATTAAGAATCAGTTTAATGTTCTTAGAATATGAATTAAATATTCTTATAATAAAAAAAAAAATAAATAAATAAATTCTTTACATTCTAAATCTTAGTAATTCTCACCAAATTAAACTACCAACAACTTTCCAATGCTTAATTATGACAACTTAATTTTAAAAAATGTTAAAGTTAAGATAATGAATGAAATTACTTTTTTAGGTCTTATTAGTTTTAAAGTCTCATTTTTAATATTTTATTTTATTTTCATTTAAAAAAATGATGGGCTTAACAAAAAAAATGCAGTTGTAGGAAATAAAGTTATTCATAAAATTCAAAGACAAAAACATCCTGTAATGAACATAAAAAAATGAATAAAGAGAAAGGACACATAAAGATTGAGCTATGGCTGTGAAGGATAAGGAATACGTAGTATCTCTTTACTCAAGTAAATATTTTCTAAATAATTTGTAAATCTTTCCATTAAAAATGCTTTGAATATCAGAATGAAATTGGCTGTTTTAACAATTCAATGCTATGCAATGAGAACAAATAAAAAATGTCTTCAATTGTTTTTATAAACTGTAATTTTTCATAATATAATCTTCAGTTTAACTTATCTAAAAAAAGTTCCAGCAGGACCAGAAGATTTTTTGCTGGAAAATATAATTAAAACCATCAACAAGGCTTGAACAAACATAAAATATACTATGAATAAAATTTTATACATATAAATATACATATGTGTGGGTGTGCCCACGCATGCGTGATCTGTTTAATGGGTGAATTAATGACCTTCTTTTTTTGAAGTCGATTAAAAATGTTTTGCAATATTAAAAAGAAAAGAAAAATAGTTTAAAAATTTCAATTTTCCAACAAACTGGTTAGCTGTAATTTATCCAATAAAAAAATTCACTTGATAAAATATCATCTTGTCAAGTCAAATAATTCAATTGGTAAAATGTCAGACTGTCACTTCAGGTATACCATTAATGAAATTTACTCTATACTACCTTTAGAGTAAATGCATTCAATCTTGTCTGCAGTTAGTATTAGATCATATCTTAAGAATTTCATTAATGAACTGCTTGTATAAACAAACAAGTTAAATCTCATTAAATGTCAACATCGACCACAAACATATAAAACATTACAAAGTAGTTCTTAATTTTATTATTAATACTTCTCCATACTTGATGATTTTCAGACTATTTTTTATAAATTGAAATTTTAGGTGATTGAGATGATTGAAAATGAAACTCTAATATAGAAACATAATTTTAAAGCTTTTATCAGTGCTTAAATTCTTAAAAAATTGACTCTTAAGCGTTAGCATAAATAACAAAATTATCAAAAATAAATTTTTGATTTTTTAAACATATTTATAAATGTAATCAAACGAAGAAAGCTTTATATTTTATAAATAAATTATAGACAGTATAGTACTATTATTATCATCAAATATTTTACAAATAATAATAAAAATAAGGGTATGAATAATGTAATATTAGAAAAAAGTAAGTATAAATACTACCAATACCTTTTTATGTGCTTAACAATTGAGTTTAATTATAATGAAAAGCCGAACCAGAAGAGTCTATTGTCCTGTTTTGTCAAAGCAAGTTTCAATCAATATCCCATTTAAAAAATTTAATGCTTTTTATATCATCATCCTTATACAATTTATATCCTTTCAAAATACCATAATACTATAAATAAAAATAACTGAATGAAAGTATATTTTTTTATAAAATATAAATTACTATAAATGTATAAATGATGGACATGCACGCGCGCGCGCGCACACACACATATATATATATATACACACACATACTATGTATTCAATAAATTCTTTATTATAAGTATAAAAAAAAATCAACTGAAGCCAACAACATTTAAGAGTTAATTAAAATATAAACATAAAAATAAAATATATTAAAAAAAAGAAAAATTTATGGTGTAAAAATAATCAGCCAATTTTTTTCTTTTTAAAATAATTTTGAAATAATTCATCAGCACTCTGAGTATAAATGATAATATAGTTTTTACGACAACTATATTGTATAATTTTTATTTTATCCTGTAATGATTCACAGCAGGATAAAACTACTTCAATTAATTTTGAAAACATTTTGCTTTATTGTCTGTACTGTAACCATACTGGAAACTAGTTTCTAACACCAAAAAATTACCAAGGTTTTTTTCTAGATGGATATAAAGAAATTCTTTTACAGGGTTTATGGACCTAACAATAAAAATAAATAACTGTTATATAAAATGAATTCTGATAAAAAATAAAACATGATGAAATAAAAACATTCAAACAAAGAAAGAAGTATAAACCATAAAATATTTTATGGTTTTCATAATATAAAACTAATTTTACCAAAAAATAATTATTTTTATAAGTTAGCAAAGTTAGCAGTTCAGAAATTAGTAGTCTGTAAACAATATTGTTATTTAGTTAGTATTAATTAACTGAAGTTCTTTTTCAGACTGCAAAGTTAAAGGCAGAAGCAAGAATTGAATGCCTAAAAGCAGGAGGAGGTAGGTGAAGTAACCTTGAATTACCTATTAACTATTAATATGAAAATATTTAATATAATTATTTTTTGTAAAATTCATTTAATATTATACAGTTGCAAATTCTTTGAAATCGAATTCCATAACTCTTAACTAGAAATTTTTTTATGCTAAAAGCAATGTTTCCTCAAATTATTACTTTTTCTTTACCAAGATTGAGCATATATTTATGCAATAAATCCTATAACTTTATATGTCACATTCAAAAGTAAGATTGATAATAAAAATAATATAACACAAATAAGCTATAATAATAAATAGAATAGTACATATTTTTTTTTAATTATAAATAATTTTTATTCAAAATAATGAATAATAATTAATTAAAATACTGTAATACAATAAACAAAATGATCATATAAATTTATACATTAAAATGAAAATGTTTATTCTTGCAATATCTTTTTTTATACATAAAATAATTTATAATATTTTATGTGATATAAAATAAAAAAATTATGTAAAACATGAAATTAATAAAATTATGATAATCAAATAATTAAATAGAGAAAAATAACACAGCTCTGATAATCAAGTACATATATATAAAACAATAGGTAACATAACTTTAACAAACAATTTTATAGTTAAAAAAAATTAGAAAAGGCAAATAAAAATATATATATAGGTGATTCCAAATTGCACTACATCTATTGGGAGATGATTCTGTAGCCAAAAATAATAAAAAAAAGTTAATATAAACATAAGTCATAAAACGGTTCATAAGTGAGCTTTAGCTCGCGAAACATTTAGCCCTGCTTTCTGCTTCCTGTGTGAAAGTAAACCGTACTAAAAGTCTTGAGGTACAAATCGAGGTAAATTTAGTGCCGCCTAATAGTTTTTGATCTAATAAATTGAATAAAAGTGTTCCTAGACCACTCTATATCTATCTTACTTAGGTTTATTGTACTTACTTATATACGTAGGAGCTCTATCTTACTTAGGTTTTAAGAAAAACGGGGTTAAACAAGAAAAACACAATTTTTTTTTAATATTTTTTAAAATTTTGTTTTCCAACTTTATTTTTATAATTTTTAGCATTTGTATGTAACTGTTCAGTTTAAAATCATATTACTCTTTGATCCACTTTGTCCGTTTTGTTTTTTATTAAAGTGAACTTCTCAAATTTGTGTTTAATTTTAATAAACATTATTTACATAAATTTTCCTAGAATTAAATTCTCTACAGAGTTAATTAGAAATTTTTATTTGTTTATTGGTAAATTAACAAAACTATTTTATTCCAAATCTAAAAAAGTGTATTTTCCAAAAAGAATTTTCATGTTTTACCCCATTTTTCTTAAAACCTAAGTGAGATAGAGATCTGGGACCACTTTTATTCAATTCTTAGATCAAAAACCATAAGGAAGCTCCAAATTTACCCCTCGACTTGTACCCCAAATATTTTAGTACAGTTTAATTTCCCAGGAGTAAAAAGCAGGGCTAAATGTTTCACGAGCCAAAACTCGCTAACAAACAGTTTTCTGATCTATGTTTATGTGAACATTTTTCTTTTGACTATGGAATCATCTCCTGAGAGATTGTCGTGCAATTTAGAATCATTCTGTATTATATTAAATAATAACTTATTGATAAGTATCATAGCAGTAAAATTATTATAACTATCTAACAAATGAACAACACTTTCTATTTTTTTTTAAGTCATGAACTTTTCACAGTGCACGTTGCTTTATCAGGTGGAAAATATAAAATTATAAATTAGTCAATTGTTTAGGAATAAACAATTACTCTCAGTTCACCTGATGAAGAAATGTGCACTGCAAAAATGTTCATGAAACTTAAAAAGAAAAAAGCAGTAAGCGTTCTTTATTTGATTGATAGTTTTTTGTATATACACACACACACACACACACACACACACACACAGAAACACACGAGACAATTTTATTTTTTGTAAATTCATTTGAATAACAATTGTTCACTAAGATTTTTTTGAGCATTCCTTAAAGAATACAAATATCTGGTTTCACTTTTAACTTATTTAAAATTTTCTAAATATTGAGTGCAGTAGAATAATACACCAAATTATATATTTTAACACTTCACAAAGAGTGGCTTGTACTTTATGAAAATATTGTACAGCTCATGAAAATAGACACTCATTTCATTTTAACTCTACGAAAATGAAATATCAAAAATAAATTTAAAATAGGGAAAATTTATAATCTGTTTACTGCATGAACAAACAAGCAATATATAAAAAATAAAAATAAATCTATTTAGTGTCTACTAAATTACATCAACACATACATTAGAAACGTAAATCTCATTTATTTTCTATGAAAGAAAAGTTAGAAGAAAATCATGTTTTATCTGACTGTGGAATTCCCTATCCCTTGAAATGGCTTGGAAGTTTCATAAATAGTAAATACTTTATATGTTATATCAATTTTAAAACTTACCTGTTAACTTACTTACTTGACCCTATATCACATGTATTTCATCTTTTTTTCAGTACAAATTTCAAATTATCTCCATTATTGAAGAATTTTCAACAATAAAATTTAATTTTATTCTATTACCTATTCCTAAGAAAACTTTATGAATATAAGTTTTTATTAATAACTAAGGTTATTTATTGAACCTGGTTATTTTTTATTCATATTTATTGATTTAAAATATATATATATATATTTCTTGAAATTTATTTAATTATTTTTACTTTTAAATTTGTTTTTTATATTATAATATTTTACACTTACAATACTGATACAGATCCCATGAATATATATATCTATTTAGTTAAGATCTGCATTTTAAGAATTTTTATTTGAAATCAACTTGCAAGTTAAAAAATTTTAATTTTTCTGTTATAGAAATTAGTACAGTATCTAACATGTTGATTTTTTTTTAAATTATCCTTTTTCTAACACCATTTAAGTTACAGACAAATCTTTCAATGCTACTTACTCCATGAAAATCTTTGCAGCCATTCTGTAGTTACCTTGCATACAATATTCCAACAAATGTAATACAGATTATCCTTTTCCAATAGTATCAAATAACCAAACTTTTTTCTATCTATCAGAATTTAATTAAATGTTTTTATCTTTCATAACATTAAACAGATTTGAACTTGCAAGAAATTTTCTATTGCTCTTCAACTCTTAACGTGAATGCTTGTAATAAGTTCTTTTTTTTTCTTTTTTTTTAATGTCATTTATCACCTTAAAATGTTTATGAAATTTTTAAGTTTTATTATGGTATATGCTTTTATTTATAGTAAGACTACATAAGATTGTTGTTCTATCACTTCATAAAAATTAAGAATTTTATTGGAAATCAAACCTGGGATGCTCAGCTTGGAAGAGAATGATAGTAATGATTGAGCCACTAAAACAGTCAGGTTAACAAGTTTTTACTAAAATTAGAATTTTTACTGGCCTCCATTGCACAGTGATAATAATAACAGCATTTTGTACAGATCATGTGTTCAAATGCTGATTAGATTTGGAATGTTTCATATTTCTATTTACAATTATTAAATATTCTAATGTACAAAATTAAAGCTTATGTGTTAATCTGCAAAATAAAAACCAAGAGAATTTATCTATATCTGATCTAATAATTCTTCTGATTAAACATTTAACAACATCTATAAAATTAAAAAAAAAAAACATTATAAAGCGTTCACTGCATTCATTTTATATTTATTTAGAGTAATCAAACCCGATAAAATTTTTCACATTTTCATCTGAAAAATTTTCATTAAAAAAAGGGTTTTCATATGATAAATATTTACTTCAAATAAAAGGATAGTTGTTGATAGTATAAACATGTTTAATACCAATAATCTGAGATTTCTAACAAGATAACAACCTGTTATAAAGAATAAGAGAAAACTTCATTTTATAAAGTAAATTATGAATAACCTGTTTCCAAAGTAAAAACTGCAATGCTAGTTTTCTCATAAGAGTTTTCTTATACTTATTTTTTTATTATGAAATAAAAGATAAACAATTTTTCCTCTTCTATTTCAAAAGTATCTCTTTAAACTTTCATAATCAGTATAAACATTTTCCAATAAAGAAAGATCTAAGTTTGCTCTCTTGGCAATATTTTAACATCAATGTTGGGAGAACACCTGAGCATTTTCTATTCAATTCTAAAATGTGTTAGTAAAGTAAGATATGGGTATCAAGAAACATATTTCTATCATTCACTTTTCCAGTTATTTTTCAACTAACTTGTTTCATTCATGCATGAAAACATGATCAACTTCATTATGCATGCATAACTTACTATAAAATATACTTATTAATTTTGTTAAACAGCACAACATAATACATTAAAAATTTACCATTAATGATTTGTTTCCAAATTAATGGAACTTTTTATTCCAAAAACCTTTGGCTAATTTTTACTAACTTTTTTAATGATGTATCCAGAAACAGTGATGTTAATGAAATCCACCTGAAAAAAGTTCAGAAACCTCAAACATGCTGTGTTATTGTTTAACAAAACATAGTGATGTTTCTGGATAATGATGTATCCAGAAACAGTGATGTTAATGAAATCCACCTGAAAAAAGTTCAGAAACCTCAAACATGCTGTGTTATTGTTTAACAAAACATAGGTAGGATACATTTATTTTACATACATAGGAAATGTAATGGAATACACTAATCCTTAAATACATTATGTTGTCATTCCATGTTTTACTGCAAACACCTTATTCTAACAGTAAGGATTATTTACCTTTACATTGAGACTAATGCTACACCTGGATTTTCATTATTTCATTCCTTTGCATATCCATCTTCTGCAAGTTTATTTGAGATTAAAATAATATGCTGTGCATGACAGGATAAATTTTGTTAATGTTTACTAAATCATTAAAGTAGATTGAATGGGCACTCAGTCAGGTACAGTGTGGATGAAAAGTCCCTTTACATGTTAATAGCATAGAACAGTTAAATATTGTTATGAATACAAAATACAGTAATTTTTTACTATTGCTGAGCAGATTGACTCTTTATTATTATTTCCTGCCATAAGCTGAGTCGTACATGTCACTTTGGTTAGTGTGGGAAAGATGTGACACTCTTGAGTTAAACCATGGTGGATACAAGTGCTTTCACTGTTGAGGGGTATTTGGTGGCTTTTGTGTGGGTTCACAAACGTCAGAACACAAAGAAGATGACAGACATTTTGAGAGACTTCGCTGTGCGATTTGGAAAACTGCCGCCACCACCATGACCAATGTTATTCGTACGAGAGAAGAAAACCTTTGTGATGGGAAGTGTTTCGTAGGCCTATGACTCACACTGAAACTTGTGTTACTGTGTCAGAATCAATTACACAATCACCAATGAAGTCTACCAGTAAGCAGCCTGCAGAATTAGGCATCCCGCAACTGACTATGCGAAACCGCATGCAGAAACACTTGAATGTTTCATGTTTTTGGCCATCCTCAGTGAATAAGTTGAGTGACTGTGACTTGGAACTTGTGTATGCATATGAAATGCTGCTTGCATACTTCCCACATGCAAATGAATAAAAAAACCGTTATGTTCTCTAACAAGTGTGCGATTTATCGTAGCTCACAAAATTGTAACATCTTTTTTTGGGCATAAGACAATCTGCTCTTTTATAAGGAAATCAAGTGCAATCCGCCACATGTTATGATTTGGGCAGGGATAACGGCAGACCACCTGCTTGGACCATATTTCCCTGATGGTTCTGAGAACCAGCACAGCTATCTTCACATAATTAACACGTGGTTGCTTCCAGAATTAATAGCATGAGGAGTAGCTGACATCGTTACACTTCAACAACACTACATTTTGCTTCTAAGTGTTCGCACACAGCCAAATGAACTCTTTCTAAACCAATAAATAAACCTTGAACCTATGTAATAATGTTATTCAAAATAAAGGTTAATGCTAACCAGACATAAATGTTGAAATATATTATTTTTTGTATTCATAACAATGTTTATCTACATATCTAACTGTACTATGCTATTAACATGTAAAGAGACTTTTTGCCCACACTGCAGATAATTACACCTTAACTCTGCCTTCCTCAACAGTTTCTAATCAATTTTAGACAGGCTTAATAATGGAAGAAAAATGCATTAGAGTGTATTAGCAATCAACCAGTTAACAGTTACTCAACTTTTCTCCTTCATAATTTAAAAAAAAATAGTGTAGTAAACTTACGAGAGGTCATTTCAACTGGTTACTGCATCAACTTTCATCTTCAACATTGAAGCATCCATTATTACAATTTTCTGTATACTTACTAACATCTCTGAGAGCAATAAATTACTTACCACAAAGTAGAAGTTTTCATTTGTATACCCTTATATCTGAAAATGAAACTCTTATTTATGACATACATTGTTCAATAAAAGAACACTCCTCTAAAGTTACAGAGTTAAAATAAAACAACAAATAGCTATAAAGTGAAAGTAAAATGGGCTAATTTAAGTGCAATCAGAAGAAAATTTAAAAACAATAAATAGATTTTTTAACTTAAAAAGTAAAGATTACATTTTCTCAATTGGCCACTTCATATCTATAATTATATAACGTTTGGGTAACGAATTAGTAAATAATTCAACAAAAATACTTAAGATAAGAAGTGATGTTCACTTTCAACCCCCCTTAATCTGCTACTTATGTCAATATTAGTTTCTTATAAACACTCCCAAGATGAAATCATATCTTCCTCAATTTATTACGACACATAAACCAACAGTAGAGTTACAAAACAAGATTTGGACAATCTTTTAATACAAAAGATCATATAATGTTTTCAACCATGTAATGACAGACTTATAAGCAAATATGCCAAAATGTTTATAATCGCTAATTAAATTATTTTATTTAAAAAAACAAAAAATCACAAATTTTTCATGACTAACGTAAAATTTAGACACCTTTTCACTAATTTAATGATATTACAAATAGTTTATTTAATTGTCAATAGTTTTCACATGTTTTCAAAAATTAAAGTATTATAACATCTGACACTTTCCCTTTACTAGAGCAAAAGATAACATTCTGTAAAATAAAATAAAAGGCTTTGTATCCCTTGTAAGCTTGTTGATGTATCAGCATGATGTACATAATTTAAATGGATTTCGTTTTTTTGGTCTTCAGTCATTTGACTGATTTGATGTCAAGATTCCCTACAAGATTCTACAATCTAGTAGAGATTCCCTATCTACAAGACTCTACAAGATTCCCTATCTAGTGCCAGTCATTTCATTTCAGTATACACCCACAACCTATAACCCTAACAGTTTGTTTTACATATTCCAAGCGTTGCCTGACTGCACAACTTTTCCCATCTATCTGTCCCTCCAATATCAAAACGACTATTCCAGGATGCCTTAATATGTGGCCTATACAACTGTCTTTTCTTTTAACTGTTTTTTCCAAATGCTTCTGTCTTCATCAATTTGTCGCAACACCTATTCATTTGTCACTTTATCCACCCATTTGATTTTTAACATTCTCCTATAATACCGTATATTTCAAAAACTTCTAACATTTTCTTCCGATCGTCCAAGTTTCACTTCCAGATAAAGCTCTGCTCCAAACATATACTTTCAAAAATATTTTCCTGATGTTTAATAACTTTTGATGTAAGCAAATTATATTTCTAACTGAAAGCTTGTTTCACCTGTGCTATTCGGCATTTTATATTGCTCCTGTTTCGTCCATCTTTAGTAATTCTACTTCCCAAATAACAAAATTCTTCTACCTCCACAATCTTTTCTCTTCCTATTTTTATATTCAGTAGTCCATTTACATTATTTCTACTACATTTCATAACTTTTTTTTTGTTCTTGTTTATTTTCATGCGGTAGTTCTTGCATAGGACTTCATCTATGCCATTCATTGTTTCATCTAAATCTTTTTTACTCTCAGTTAGAATTACTATATCATCAGCAAATCATAGCATCTTTGTCTTTTCACCTTGCACTGTTACGCCAGATCTAAATTGTTCTTTAACTTCATTAACAGCTAATTCTATGTAAAGATAAAAAGTAATGGGGATAGGGAACATCCTTATCAGACTGCCTTTTTTTATTATGGCTTCTTTCTTATGTTCTTTGATTATAACTGTTGCAGTTTGATTCCTGTAAAAGTTAGTAATTGTTCTATATCTACACTTGAAACCTAAATTTTTTTTTAAAAATGCTGAACATTTTATTCCAGTCTACATTATCATATGTCTTTTCCAAGTCAATAAATGCTATATATGTTGGTTTGTTTTTTTTTTTAAATTCCTTCTACTATTAACCTGAGCGCTAAAATTGCTTCCCTGTTACTATATTTTTCCTGAAACCAAATTGGTCTTCTTCTAACACTACTTCCACTCTCCTCTCGATTCTTCTGTACAAAATTCTAATTAAGATTTTTGATGTGTGAATAGTCAAGCTAATTGTTCTGTCATTCTTCACATTTATCTGCTTCTACTTTCTTTGGTATCATGACAATAAAACTCTATTTGAAGTCTGATGGAACTTCCCCTTTTTCATAAATATTACACACCAGTTTGTATAATCTATCTACAGCTTCCTCATCTGCATTGCACAGTAATTCTGCAGGTATCCCGTCTATCCCAGCAGCCCTTCTGCCATTCAAATCTTTTAATGCTATACTAAATTCAGATCTCAGCATTGTATCTCCCTTTTCATTCTCTTTGACTTTCTCTTCTTCCTCTATAACACCAGTTAGTAATTCATTTCCTCCATATAACTCTTCAATATATTCCACCCACCTTTACTTTTGTATTATAAATTGGTGCGCCATCTTTAACACATTATTAGATTTTAATTTATGTACAACAAAATTCTCCTTAACTTTCCTGTATGCTCCATCTATTTTACCAATTTTCATTTCTCTTTCCACTTCTGAACACTTTTCTTTAATCCACTCTTCTTTTGCTAATTTGAACTTCCTTTTTATAATATTTCTTAACTGTCAATAGTTCTTTTTTTTAATTTCTTCATCACTAGCATTCTTACACTTTGTATGTTCATCCATCAGCTGCAATATATCCTCTGATATCCAAGGTTTTCTACCAGTTCCATTTCTTTCCCTAAGTTCATTTCTGCCGATTTAAGAATTTCCTTTTTAACATTCTCCCATTCTTCTTCTATATTTTCTACTTAATTGTTATTCCTCAGACCTCTTGCGGAGGTCTGAGTAATAACAATTAAGTAGACTAATTCCTACTACATCTACATTTAACCTATTCATTTCCCTCTTTAAATCTTCTAAATTACCAACCTTTTTTAGACTTCTAACATTCTACACTCCGAGATGTAGAATGTTATTTTTTTAATTTTTTGGTGACCCCTTCCTTAGTACTCCCCACCCCAAGATCCAAACAGGGGACTAGTTTACCTCCTGAATATTTTACCAAGGAAGGCCCTCTAACTTTGTTACATGAAAATGCATAGAGCTACATTTTCTTGGAAAAACAACATCTGTAGTTTTCCATTGCTTTCAGCTGCGCAGTACTGAGAAGATTGGGTGATGTTGATATGGCCGTTGTTTAAGTCCTCCTAATCTATGCCTTTAACAACTACTGAAATACTTGCAACCATTGCTGCCCTCTTTCAGGATCATTCCTTAGTCTGGCTCTCAACAGATACCTCTCCGATATGATTGCACCTTCGGTCCAGCTACTTTGTACCACTGAGCACTCAAGCCCCTCACCATTGACAAGGTCTCATGATGTATAGAAGGAGTGAATATTTAAGCAATATCCACTCCACTTTATAAATAAGCAAAATAAATTTATTTATAAAATATTATAAATAACAAAATATTTTATAAAATAATAAAATAAACTATCTACTGTTCTTTCAGACATTAAATAGTTATTAACTGAAAACAAACCTTCAGTCAAAATTAAAAAATAAAAATTGTGTGAAAAATTGTTTTACATTTTATTTTCTCTAATTTTAATCTCTTTTTTATTTTCAAATTAATTCACAACAAGTAAACCTATCCCCACAAAATAGGAGAAGAACCTCTGTCTAAAATTTCAAATGAGGATGTTATATCATTTGAAATTTTTTGCTAAACTGCATACTGAATATACAAATTAAAAAAAAAATTACCAAAACAAACTAGAGCGGTTTTAATTTTTTTTAAAAAAGCAACCTGAAAAAGGTAGATGCTGAAAATTTATGTTTCATCAAGAAAGGGTGACCCATTGGTAAATATTTCAATTTAAGAAATATAACGCATTGTTAAGATTTCATTTGTGCAAATAGTCATGAAACAGTTAAAATAGTTTTATTCTTTCAAGTTTTGTTAAATAGGATATCTTGTCTGTGCATAACCCTATAAAATGTGTAGGACAAGCAAACACATTATAATTGGAACAAACTGAAATAAACACAGTTACTGAAAAAAGCCATTTTGCTTTAGTTTAATATTGCACTCTGAGGTAACATAAAAATAAAATCCATCCTAGCAATGAATTAAAGAGCAACTTTCATATATATTCAACGCACAAACAATAATTCTTTGAACAATTATGTAAATCATTTACCTCACTTACCTATAAAAATTGGTACAATAAAATTTCAGTTAAATACCATATAAATCAGGAGCAAATTTTAATAAATGAAATAAAAAATAAATAAAATTCAACCTTTTTTCTACATTTCATATCCGTAGAAGAACAATCCTTATACTCAAAATATTATTAAATGGAAAATTATGTAAATACAACACAAATTCAATTTAAATGTTATGCATAAAAAATAATGTATTCATATGGATAAATTTACACCTGAAACTAACCTTACATTTTGATAAAAACATTGGTAAAGAAACATTTAGATTGGTCCAGTGGTTCTTGAGTTTTAAGCAAACAATCTAATTTAAACACAAATATTTGTGATTTGAAAAGGAATTTAAGTTCTCATAAAGTGTTGATATGCAGTTCTACATCAATCAATATCAACAACAAATTCAGCACACCCAAAAGAAACACCAACAAGGGACACACAACAGTCAGTGCTACATTCTGTGAAAATAATAATATTCACTACACTATACAGACAAATAGACAGTCCCTATGGTTAACATGATAATTGTATCCTCACCACTAGTAGGGCTGAATATTATCTGATGGTGGGTGGGTTTGGAATGCTGACATGCTTTTACATATATGACATAGGATACTAGTTAGTTCAGAGATAAATGAATCCATTTTCAGAAGTGGCAGTAATATATGTCAGTTAGCCAACTATCATTACAGTTACGGAACAAACAAAATCATATATATATATATTTTAAATTGATATTAAATTGTTTGTAAAAAAAAAAAAAAAATATTAATAATGTTCAAAATGGATAAAGTTATACTGATTTATTGTTTTTAATTTTATTTACAGTGAATGTGGACGAATGGATGCAAGAAGTGGATAACTTAAGTATACAAGATATGCCGCGTTCAGCAAGCTCCATGTCCGTGCGTACTGACCTTTCTGGAATGGGGGTAATCTTACCCCACCCTTACATAGTAGAGCTTATTAAAATCTTTGGCTTAGTTATTTGCATGTATCTATTAATTATTCATAACGTTTTGTTATTTTAAAAAAATGATTAACAAGAAAGGTAAACATAAAATTTTATATTTTTTATGAATAATCATTTTTCTATACAAAAAAAATGCTTTACTAGTTTATATTTAGCACATCATTTTTTAGAATAGTACATTACAATTTAAATTCACATTAAAACATTCTATTATAGCATTACAAAGTATTTAGAATAAAAGTGTATAGAACAATACATAACTTCTCAAAAACTTCAAGTAATATACCTCAATTATTATATTATAACTACAAAAAAAACAATTTAGTTTCTTAATATTTTCTTAAATAAAAATTCTAATCTTCTCTTAAATTAATACGCAATAATTTATAATGAAATAATAGCACATTCTGAGATATTTAATGATTATTATTTACCAAAAGATATATTCTATACAGTTCAATGTAAGCTAAGCTTATATCAAAGATTTATGCAAGAACCTTACATGAAAAATGTAACATATATTAAAAAAACAACTGTTACACATCTTAATCAGAACTTTTCTTTATATATGCAAGAAACATCTATACTTTGTTTTTTGCTACAAAAGCAAAGTTTTTAGCTTAAAAAAGATAAGATCTAACTATACAAATGTCCAAATAATCTGGAAATGTCACATAACTTATTGAAGTAAAAAACATGTGAAGTGAAAAAAATGCAAATTTATTTGAAATCCGTTAAATGTATGATTAATAAATTCTAATTTTCTTACAATAAGATAAATTTATCACTGATGTTTCTTCAAAACAAAAAATGGACTAGAGATAAATACATTACATATTTGCAAAAGTACATTTATATAGACACAAATCTATTATTTATAGAATTTAATTTACTAACGAGTAAATAAGAATAATATAATATGCCAATTTGTAAAAAAATAATAAATTTATTCTGGTATGTGCAATCAATATAAACTAAAAAAGCTGACAACCCAGTCGTAGGTCTTTTCCATTACGCGATTTTTTTCTGATGGTAGGCTTACATACACAACTTAACGTAAAATATTTATAATTTTATTTAAATGCAATATCTTTTGTTTATTAAATTCAATAATTCAACTTAAGCGCACGCACATACTGTATTTCATTCATGTGGGTGTGGCGGTACTAGCGGCCACTTTAAATACATTTTACACTTTAAATATTTTCATTTATTTAATTTTACTGCTTACCTGTAATGTCACAACATAGCAGATGACTACAACAGCTGTAAGTCAATGCTACACACTAGCGCTTTTTGTAATAAGAAAAGGTACTATTGAGGCAGTACCCATTTAGTCGATAGTTTATTTGGATCATTTTTTGGGGTGGGTGTGAGATTTTGCAAAATATTTTTTTTGCAAATACTATTTTTTAATTAACAAGGGTGCCTAAGAAAAATAAGACTTTAATTAGATGAAATCTTGAGATACTGAGGTTGACCTTGCTCTACATCCTTACTCCTTGACCTATTAAGTTGAACATTTATTGGCATCAATGCTCCATGTAAAGAAATAATCTGAACAAGTTTAGTCAAAATTGGTTGAGTAATTGTGGAGATATAAGGTGGTTTAGGGTGCGACACAGAACACACACACACGTACATATGAACATCCAGTTTTTCTGGGTTCCTTAGGTGTCAAAACATAAAACTGAAAACTCCATATGCCCAAATTGGACTGATTACAGTACTTTCCCTTCTATAGTTATAGCTCTGCTATAGCACTAGACAGGAAAGTAAGGTTAAAATTATAGAAATCAAGTCCTGAAATTAAAAAAAAAATTATGGGTCTAAAATATCCCAATGTTAAATTAGTTTTGATAATCTGGATGTGGAGATGAACAGAGTTGCAGTTAAACAGGGGATATTACAATCTAATCTCTAATTTGTTCAAAGCCAGTATAAACAGAGAAAAATATTTTTCATTCAAAACTTCGTGCAACATGAAAATTGCCTTATTCCTACCAGTACAGACATTGCTGTTTTTTAAGACATGATTTTTTGCAGAAAAGTTCTCTCTCTCTCTCTCTCTCTCTCTGTGTGTGTATGTGTGTGTGTGTGTGTGCGCGCATAGAGTTTCAGTCATCATCATCATGTGCAGTTCTAGCTGCTGGCTGGTTATGCTTATAAATAAGTTTCTCCATCTCTTTCTCTCCCCCTTCAACTTCTGTTCTACGATACCCTTTCATCATTCCGCTCCTCTCTTCTGTATGTACTCTTCCACCCTCCTTCAACCAACTACCAATTAACCTCCTTCTCACATTTACATCTCATACACCTTTATAAGTGTTCTCATTTTCGCCATTCACCTTACTTGCCCGTTTAATTTTGTCCTTGATCAGTCTAAATTTTCCTTTGAGGGTTCCTCATTTTCCATATGTCTGACACCTCCATCCATTATCCATTTTAGGTTTATAATTCCCACATTACATATTGGAAAGTTCATTTACAAGCAGCCATTCTGTAGATATTTCTGCTTTTCATAGCACATTTACCTGTCACATATGTAAATAAATACTGGTATGTATTGTGCCTAGTAGATCAACTTCTTACATAAAACTCTTCTTACATAAACCAATTACAATTTGAAAGATGATGTCTGACTTCATACCAGAAATTAAAAACAATTTATCTAACTAATAAAACTTAGTAAAAAATTTGATACATAACTGATTTAAAACTCCATTTCCTCTAAATTTTTCATTTACAATAAGATTTATATAAACTATTTGGGAATTTTATAACTGTAAAAAAAAGGGACAGAATATCTAAAGTTTAGTCCATTTTATGAAGTAAGTTTTCCTTGAGACCATACAGCACAAATAGTTTCATTTCCTATTTAAAGTACTCTTAAAGGCAAAAATATCCTCATGTATTATCAAAAAGTTCCTCTGTTTATCAAAACACTTCAGGATTCTAATACAAGGCAAACAAAAGTAAAAGTGAAAAAACTGTTAGTTCTGCCCAATTCTTTTTTTTAGCTAAATATTCCATGCTGTCATCCCTACATTAATAAACGAATAAAAGAAAATTTAAAAATTGTAATGTATCTGAAGGATATCCTGTGATAGGATGAAAGACAAGAAAAATGAACAATAAGTTTTTGACATACTAGTTTGGATATACAAGCACAGAGTACAAACAAGAACTTGTGAATGTAAAATTACTGACAAAAAACAAATTAAACATGAGTGGCTTAAATATGATGTTTATTACAATTTTACGCACAGACTTTTCTAATTTTTTTCTTCTTCAAGATTTAATAACCAAAACAAGTGTTGATTATCTTTCTGTGAAGTAATAAAAAATATAATAAAACAAGTTATTTTCCCAAGTAAATACCTATAAAGTCTGTAGAATAGCAACCTCCAATGAGCTCAGTGACAATTTGGTAGCATACCTATCTTTCATCAGAAAATTTTGGGTTATAATCACAGTCACGTTTGGAATTTCTTTATACACTACAAAATTCATTTCCCATTATCATGATCAGTAACTGCAATTGGGTCTAGTACATAAGTAATTTTAAAAATAAATAATAAAATATAACGGCAATTAAATAAAGTTTATAGCATTATTTGAAACAAAAAATAATTAAACTGTTTATAATTTGTAAAATAAATTATATATCTAAACTAATATCACATTATTGAAAAGTTCTATGTCCACTATTACTTCTGAAAATTATTGCAGATTTTTTATATTTTTCCTACATATTTTGTATAAGTGTATGGAAAACCTTCACATTCACAGAATCTTTCCTTTAATCCCTTACTACTGTAAGGAACTTTATATCATAAAATGTTTACCAGATAAAAGATATTGTTCATTAGTTTAAAATTTAAAAAAATGTATAATGTAAAGTAATTTTTTTAATTAAAGATTATTTTCAGATATCTACAACAAACATATACCTATATTCAATAATATACAATATTGAAAATATGGTATTAGAGTTAAACTGTATTTTAAAAACACACCTTCAGACTGCTATGGTGGTTATTTTCCTCAACATAGATATTAATTAGCATATGATTAATGGTTATGAATCATCAAACATAATAATAATGTTTATTTATAAAATTAAAAAAAAAAAACACAATAAACCTGAAACAAAATAAACCTTTTACAAAGCCAGCCTTCAATAAGTAATCACTAAGGCCAACTCATGAATGAAAAAGAATGGTGGGTAATTTATTAGCAAAAATCTTCCTTTTTGAGATACAACTAAATATCTTACTAACTGAAGCTAATAAAAATATATTTACATTACCCCATATACCAGTGATTACCAAACTGTGCGCCATGGTGCCCTGGGGAGCCACAGCCTCTTCACACCAGCGCCACAAAACATTGTAAAAGCTTCATAATTAATTGAACTAAGACATTTATAATTATTAATTTAATATTAATAAAGTAAAAAAATAATGAAGATACATGAGTTTAATTTATTTTTATCTCTTACTCATGATTAGTCATACTTTTATAGGGTTTGGCACCATAGAAAAATTTTAATTGAAAAAGGGTGCCGCGACTCAGAAAGGTTTGGGAACTACTGCTATATACCACAACCAGCTCAGTTCCCGCATTACTAACTCAAGTGCATACTTAAAACAATCTCACTAATGTACAAAATAGTTTAGTATTAGTTTTTGTAATTACATTCACAGAATCACAAAACATAATTAGCTAATAATTAATTTTTAAAAACATAATTACATTAAATAGCAGATATAAATGCAATGCACAAAGCAATGTAAGCTAGTTAAGATATCTTGTGTACTGTTTTTTACTGTATATATTATTTATTTTGAAATTCACAATCAATAATTTTGTATTAAAATATATTGTGTCTTTTGTGTTAGCTAATCCAGCTGTTTTAAGGATTAAGTACGTAGATTAGTCCCAGTGATTGCATCTGTATTAGTAAATATTTACTTTTATGTAGTTTTAGTAATTACAATTTTTTTTTGTAGAAAAATCAAATGCACTACTCATACGTTTAATTTCCTGTACATTAATGCAGTAAATAATTATTCATGTGCATATAACATAGTTCTACCACTGTAGTCCAAACCTAATTTATTTTTTTTTAATAGTTTATTAATAAAATCATTAGTAAAAATCATACCATCAATTCAATCATTATACACTAAATAAGCACAGTCATAATCATGCTTTTTTGAAATGAATATGCTTGTATATATTAAATCTGACTAAAAGTATTTAATACGTATCACAATTTGTAGTATTCATAATTGCTTGGTTTGTTAATTATTCATTTAATACAATGTTTTTCTTATTTTAAAATATAGACTTTTAAAATGTTTAACAATTAATAAAAAAATATATATTCTGCATGTAGTTAAGAGTTTGTTTTTTTACACTATTTATCCTGAAAGTTCTTGTAATGAACATTTAATAAACAAAATGACTCGTGTAGTAACAAGTAGATATCTCAAAAACTGAATAATTGTAGAGGTAGATTACTTCCATCAAAATACAAATTCTGTTCTTTTAAATATGCAGTAGTTTTTGCAAGTTTAAGGACAACTACTGCAAAGGAGAGAATCCAACCCCTTACTCTTTTGAGTTTTAACATGCTGGTTGAGGTTTACAATCATACTAGCAGAATGAAACAACAATGACAATTATTTAGCAGAAAGTTTCATGGTAATTAAAGTGGAATGTAAATGTAAAGACAATTAAATTCAGAGCATATGGCTCTGCTGAACAACCAGTTATAGACCTTTGTGCAAAAAGTGACTGATTTCTGGTAACACTATTAGCGGTTACCCAGTGATGTTGAGATAACATTAGAAGTCCACTGTAATTATTATTTATAAATATATGAAATAAATGTAGAGAACTGGGTAAGAAAAGGTTAAAAATAAACAATAAATAGTAAGGAAACAATTTATAGTTGGGTGATTTTTTTTTTTTGTTATTCCTTGCATTCAAGTAATGGCATGTAACAATGAGATTTGTGTCGATAAAAACTGATAATTAATTATTCAACAGACATTTTCACTCCAAGAAAATATGTAACAAAAAAATAAATGAAATAAATATCTAGGAACTGAAACAAGCTAATAATGGAGTATTAAAATAGAAAAAGTGGATGTAAATTGTAATAGGGAAAGCTAAGTTGAAAGTAAAAATTATAAAATAAATTATATGTAACAATAATAAATAAGTTGTTTCAAACAGTAAATATTTTATTTTATTTTTATTTATATAAATTGTGGAAAATGATCATAGCTTTAGAGCAAAATAAACTATACAATATAAATATACAAAATAAATTCCTAATAATTATTTTTAAACAATATCATCTAATATTTATAAAATGATAATCAAATTTTAATTGTAACAACTTGTTACAGGAGCAACAAGGATCAGATTCCATGTATGATAGTGATTACAATGATGCTGCATCAGACTTGGCAGCTCCTGAACGACCACCAGTTGAAGAACCAGAAAATGAGAGACCAGACTCAGCAGAAGTTGATGGCGAGTGGGGTATGTTATAATGAAAACAAACTCAAATTACTGTACAAAGTTTTTAAATGTTTGATTTAGAATGTATCATATCTAACTATTACTGGCTTCAACTAGGCATAGTCCACTGTCTCACTGCACCAGATCAATCAGTAAATGCATCTGTTGAGATACATTTACCACTGTTCCACAGATCTGGTAAATTTTACACCTAAAGAAACACTTAATAAAATTAAATGGAAAATACATATCAGAAAATACATAAAACAAATGAAATATACATTTTTAATATTATAAGGTTTGATAAAAAAAAAAGAAAGAATTTTAGTTTTTCTCAAAAAAATATTTCTTTATTCATCAATATTGATTTTGTCACCTTCAAAGTACTCCTTTTCAGATATAATACATTTGTGCCATCACTTTTTCCAATTTTCTAAGCATCTCAGGAACACAATTTCCAGTACGATGTTTAGCGCCTTCAACAATTCTGTCTTTATCTCTTTTGTCTCTTTTTATCTCTTATTTATTTTCATCTCTTATTTATTTTGTCTTTTTTATCTTTTTTGGCTCTTTTCAACTTGGAAAATAAGAATTATGGGTAATTATGGCTCACAGTGAAGTGTGAGCAGGTGCATTATTGTGGTGCAATCGCCATGATTTGTTTCACCACAAATCTGTGCCATTTTTTTTCAGATTGCTTCACACAAATGGCGTAGAACTTCTGGCTAGTAATCCTTATAATCCCCACTGAAAGAGGTTTGGTAATTGTCCAAATCATTTTCGTCACTTTTTTGATGTTGTCACCAGTTGTTGATATGCTGGGACGTCGAGAGACTCATCATCTTCAACATCATTATGGTTCTCTTGCAAAAATTTGTACCACTTGTAGATGTATTGACACATATATTGGCACAGGAGTGAAAGCCTATGTATCAGCATTTTGCATGTATTGGCCTCTGTTATGAGCAAACTAAAAAAAAAAATGATATTTGCTATATCTTTTTTGTGGTATGAAAATATATAAAAAACAGGTTTCATAAACTTGCTGTGGCATATGCGATTGTTGAGTTTTATTCTAAATTATATATTGATGTGATCTAGGCCTACTTCCAGTGGTGCAACTACTAATAGTAGAATCATTCATGAATCACACATGACTAACGTGCTATTTATGAATTGTAAACACAACATGCAATTTTAAGAATCTAATTTACTTATTTTTAATCTACTCTAATCATTGTGCTGTGAAGAATCATATGTTATACATCTGCTTGTAATTATGTTCTAGAAGTGGTTATTATAGGAACATTGTCTCCAGGCAAGGAAAATTGTATTCAATGTTTCCAATTCCTTTTTACAAAACAATGCTGGAATCGGAATAGTGAGGAAAACTGAAGTGCTAAATACGGTTGTTCAACGGACAAAAGTATCAATTTTCATTATTGGACCATTAGTCTTTGGACTAACGGTCCAAAGAATTATAGCATAAGGGAAATCAAAAGAAACTGAGAAGCCATCCATGTTCGTTTCACCGAGAAAACATGAAAATCGCCGCAGTACTGTGTGCAATTTAGATTCATTTGACATGGATGCTTTGAGGCATTAAATAAATAAATCTTATGTAACAAAAAAATGCATTCCTACTGCGAAGAGAATTATGCAAAAAGCCTGCGAAAGTGAAATTAATTTCAAAAGGAGTGAAAGACCTTTAAGCAGAATATTACATAAAATGGGATTGGAAAATACTGATAGAACAGCATGACATTAAAATGCAAAGAATGAAATTTCTATAACAAATTTCCCTGTTTCATGAAGAAGGAAGACTGACCGATTGTATACACAAATGAAACCTACATTCATAGTCATGCGACACCAAAATTGTGGATAGACACAACAAACCTCATGAGGGACTGAAAACACCAGCATCCAGGGCTTACTATTAGTGTTAATTGTTTATGTCAACTGTAGTAAAGGATTCATTAATAATGCTTTTCTTATGTATGAGTCAAATAAGAAACGAGATTCATCACAAATCGATGGATTCTGAAAAGGACACAAAATGGTTACAGGAGAAGTATACTTCTAACTTGCCACCTCGGTCAGTCATTGTACTACATAACACATCGTATCACAACATTCTATAACAAAAGCAACCAGATTCTAACTCTTAAAATGTTATATGATAAAATGGTTAGCCGAACAACGAATTAACTGTTCTGCCATGACGAAAACTGAATTATATGATATAAAATTACACAAAGAAAATCAAAAGAAATTTCTAATAGATGATATTTTCAAAAATTATGGTCACTCAGTTCTACAGTTGTCACCTTATTATCCTGACCTAAATGCCATTGAAATGATTTGGAGTCAAGTGAAAGGTCAAGTAGCTAAAAGAAATACAATTGTTAATATGTCGGATGTTCTTAAGTTAGCTGATAAGGAATTTCATAGTGTCTGAAGCTGAGTGGAGCAATGTCTGCAAGCATGTTTTCAACATTGAAAAAAAATACACTTAAGATTTAACATTTATATGATGTGGACATCTACAATTTTGTGAAAAATGTGAATTCAGAATTGGAGACGAGTTCTTTAGAATGTACTGATGGCAGCGACTTTGGAATTTGCAAGCTACGGAAATAAAGTGAGTAGAAAAAATAATTATTTAAAGTATTTAAAACAATAATATTAACTGGGATACTAAACTAGTTTTAATTAAATAGCATCGTATGTATTTTTGGTTATAAATATCATCTATATTAAACTGATAATGTTTTCAGTCAGCCTAGTACCATGCTAATAGTTCTAAACGCTTGTTTTATTCATACAAGAATCACTAAAAGCAACATTTAACATTTCCAATGTGGTGTAGCACTTTATTCCATTCTTAAAGCAAAATTTAATGTAAATTCTTTGTTCCATTTTTTCCACACATTAAAAATAGCCAACCATACCAAAACACATAAAACCTTTATAACATCCAACAATAAACTAAGCATCCAGAATGGCTACCAGTGTATAGGGAAAAGTTTACAAAAAAAAACAAACTGTAACAACTGAACTTATACAGCCTGGGAGATTTAAAAATTCCGCTATTTTTTTTATCAAACCTCTTATATTATAAATTAATATTATTATAACATTTTAATTATAATAAATACTTTTATTGAAATCAATTGTGTATACCAAGCTTTCAAAATTAAGGGATATTATTATTATTACTATTACAGCTTTTTACAACTTTCACCACCTACTGCACTTCAAAACATCATTTATCTTGATCGATATTTCTCCTTTCAAGTTTTGTTTTTTGTTACCTCATAACATCCAAATCAACCAGGATCTTCCATGTTTTCATCATCTATCTGAAATCTGCAACTATAACTGGAAGATTTGTGAGTCAGGTAATGTCATATTCTGAATCATGTGGCATATTCTTGATTCTCTATTTATTTGATTCTTTTCATAGTCTGCTGCTGATGATTCATATTTCACAATTATACAATGTATTACTTACAATGAAAGATGTAAAGAAATTTAGACTAAGCAGTATTCTTGCTCCATACCACAGAATGAAGCATCTTGATAATTTTCCTCCCATTTTAAACCATATTCAAGAAGTCCCCTATCATATGATATCTAGCTTTTTATATCTTCATTAATAATAATATTCTTTCTGTATCCATCAACTACCATAACCTACAAGGTTTTATCCACACTAATTTACAATTTCCATTTCTTATATTACTTAATCAATTTTATGATCATAAATTAAACATCAAACCTATCCTCTGTAATAATCACTCGATTATCAGCAAATTAAAAAAAAATAAATTCATTAAATGGACCCTCCTTCCAAAAGACATCTTGTATGGGTCTCTATCTTTTCCAGGGTTTCTGCAAATGTTATATTTTTAATTTTAATCCTAAATTTGAAAAATTTGCCTGAAGCAGGAAAATGTCAAAGAAATACAGCAATGTCAAAGAAAATAGGGCTGGTTAGTATGTTCATAATTTCTCAAAGTAATTACAAAATAAACAATATCAACATAAAAACTACACACAATAATATTGCACTTATTTCAGAAATAAAACAAATAATTTCTAGTTTTAATATTTTTGAATTTCAAACATTATTAGCATGTTTATTTGAGACGAGTTATATTAAAGATTCAACTACATATATAAATACAATGAATATAATAATATTATTAATATGCTTTTATAACACTACGAAAGTAATAATTATGAATAGAAAAAGAAAATTAAGCAAGCATATTTACATATTATCGGTATATAATTTTCTTAATAGCTGATTATGCATAAATTATTCACCAGCAGAAGTAAAAACCATTAATAAAATTTGCACTTTAAAACAAAGTATTAAATAAATTATACAGTTCACCGCTTAAGCTTTAATTTAGAGCTTACTATATTTTTTAATTTATAAAAAAATAATTTTTCTTGATCAAAGTAAATAAAGCATAAATATACATAAATTAAGTGTTTAAAAAGTTATACGCAATATTTTAACTAATATAATTCTGACACAATATTTTCACAAATGCTTCACTTAACACTCTTGTAAAGCGCTGAAATTCACTATATTTTTTTGAAAAAGAGAGAAAGAAAAAATCATCCTTATGAAGTACCAATTTTGGAAATTTTAAAAAAATTTATTAAAAAATTGTAATTAAATATTACACCACCATACAAAAAATTAAAAGGGAAATTTTTAAAAAGAGGTATACATACAATCTACAACCACTGTACGATACTCTACATCCTGACTGTTGAACTGTGCTGAAAAATTACCATAAGAGTTTATTATTTTTTTTAATATATGACTATAATTAATATTTTATTATTAAAATTAATAGTGTATGACTGCAATTAATTAAGTAGTAAGGTATTAAAAAAAGGTTTTGTACAACTGATTAAATAATCTTTTATTACAAATAAATGTCTCTTGTTTATTTTTGTACAAATATGCAGGTCTTATATACAGTGTAAGTGATTTATTTAGTGAGTATTACATAAAATGATCTTCCTTCCCTAAAATATTTCCATGAAAAGAGAAAACAATAATGTAGATTACTTTTGTAGTGATTTGATTGGTTTGTTTAAACATTAAAATAACAGTATGAAACGATAAAAGTACAAAATATAGGTAGTAATGAAGAAGTAGCTGAATAATTAAAACATTCAGAATTGGAAAATAAAAGTTTTAAAGAACTGTAAAGTTATTTTCTTAAAATGAAAGTTCTTACTCTAGTTCATTTTTCAATGTGATGTGGTGTTTGTATATAGTAACATGCAAATTAATCTGAACATGGAGAACTGTTTGATTACTTCTATGTTGTGGCTACACTGCTTGACCAAACCCATATTTAAAGTTGTCTGTGTAATGTGAGGTTATCGTTCTTTGTTTATTTAGTAATTTTCATTTGTAATTTCTGTGAAAATTTATTAAATTTTTTATTACAAAATCATATTTTCATATTTTTTGTTTTATGTGTCTTGAATATATAACAACGGACATAACAAGAAAGTATTTGAAAATTTTTTCTCTTCCTGACCATATCAGTATGACACAACAACAAATAACTTCTGAGTGTGGTGTTGGACTAGGAACAGTGAATGCTATTTTAAAACACTTTAAAGAAACAGGTTCCTTTTCACCTCAAAGGAAAAGCAAATGTGGCCATAGAAGAGAAACTTCTAACAGAAAATCGGTTATTAATGAGAAAAAGTAAACGTGATCCAAAAGTATTTGTTGTGCACTTAAATCTAATATTAGCAGCCAATGGAACATATTTACATGTGACAACTTTTAGACACCAGACTTCTTGCGGCTGGACGGAAAGCCCATCAGCCTATTAAAAAAGCAGCTTTTAATATCACCAATGTGCAAAAAAAAATAGGCTCTTATGGGCCAAAGCACATGCTAACTGGGCCAAAAAAGACTAAAAAAATTCCATCACATTTTTATGTTCAAGGGCAAAGGGTTTCTTTCATATGTTAGAAAAGCATAAGATAGAAATACATCACCACCTCAAATCCAACAATCAGTTAAACATCCAAAAAAAAATGTTTTGGCATTGTTTCACATTTGAAGGCCATTATTCATTACTTCCAGTAGATGGTATGTTGAAAAGGGATGGGATATATCAAGATTCTAAAGGAAAGGGTTATTAAAAGGAAAGATTGTTAAAAGATTTGGCACCCAATTGAAGATTTTGGGGCAGTAGTCAAAGGACTCAAAAATGAATTTTCCTATAAAAATTAACCTAATTAAAGCAATAATACTGGTATGGTTTCATGATGAAAAAATCAAAAAAATGTGTAGTGCACTAGCTGAATCAATACTAAATCATGTACAAGAAGTGATTAAGAATAAAGGAGGTCATATTAATTTATAAATATTCAGAAATTGTACAGGAACAATTTTCTTTTCTAAATAAAGTTATCTTTTAATAAATAACATCTGTGTTCAGATTAATTTACAATGTATAATATATTTTTTTTCCTTGTTTTCAAACATTATATACCACTGCATCAAATAAATTATTTTAAAAACATTATTTAACTCCACCAGATACAATTTAAATAAATTTAGTTGCTCAATCACAGTATCAACCACCAAGACACAATAATTGAATAAATTAAACTTAACATATTAATTTCCAATAACCAGTTTAACAGCATCCCACATCTTCAGTTTGTATTAAATTCTATATTTATTATATTAAATGATTTGCCATTTTTTCCGAAATTATAATGTTTTCATTATATTTCTATTGTCGTCAAATTTTAAATAATATTATAAGTGTACATGTAATTTTGCTGCACAGTATTAGAATCTTTTGAATATTCAAATAATTTAATAATATTTTGGCCTCTGTGTTAATAAAATTTAATATTTTTAAATGTAAACCACCAAAACAAAGTAATTAGAAATAAATTTATCTATTAAATTTATTTAATTCCAACTGAAGATGTGAGATACCATGAAAATTGCTTATTGGAAATTAACATGGTATTAATAAATTAAATAAAAAAATGTAACACCAACTGAAGTTCCAGATACCACAAAAACCGGTTATTGGAATGAGTAAACTTTAACTTTTCTAATTAATGTATTTTGATGGTTTATATTTAATATAATATATATATGTATAAATATTAATTTATTTAAATTAAATTTTTTATAGTCAATTTTTTCTTCTATACATTAAATAACTATATATAATATAAAATAATAATATCTTTTCAGCCTCTGCAAAGAACAGAATTTGAGAACACTCTTACCTTTACTTTTATATGTTCATCAAAATATTTTTGGGCCCAAGCCATCTTCAGTGATATTTTTTATTTTAATAAATTCTTCTTTGTTTAAATTTGCACATTAATTTTGGCTTTTTACATTTCATTTTGTAAAAACTGTTTGAAAATTTAAAACATTTAAAAAATTTCAGAACAAATATTAGTTCAGTCAAGAGACTGAATTCTATTCTGAGAGTGAACTGATTCCTTTGACTGAACAAATATTTGTTCTGAAATTTTAAAATGTTTTAAATTTTATTAAATAAAAATATTTACAAAATAAAATGTAAAAAGCTAAAAATTAATGTATGAGCAAAGAAAAATTTAATTAAATAAAAAATATCACTGAAGATGGGCTTGGGCCTGAAAACGTTTTGATGAACATAAAAATGTATAGGTAAGAGCGTTCTCTAATTCTGTACTTTGTGTTGGCTGAAAAAATATTATTATATTATATATACATATATTCAGGTGAGTCAAAGGTATGGAAACCCCTCAACAACTTTAAAACCATTCTAGATAGAATTCTGTAACTTTCAGGATAAGGTATCAGCCAACTACTTTACTTTTTGAAGAAAAGTAGAATTTCACTCCTTCTTGGGGGTTGGCCCAGGAGTTATAACTCAGATATTTTAAGTGATAATAGGATATTTTAAGCAATAGGGTATTCCCTATGTGTAATAAATCATTTTAAAGGTTGAAAAGAAACATTTTTGAAGACAAGAAAAATTATATATATGTAAAGGTGGTATGTCTGTACTCAAAATGGTGGCAGGATAAAGTTTGGAGTTTTGAAAATGACTAAATTTAGTAAGTTCAAATAATAAAATTAAATAAAAAAAATTAAATTTAAGTAACTTAATGTTTGCTTATTTATTTACATTTCTTTTCAATAAATGTTCCAAATGTCCTCTTTCTGTTTTTTGACATGTGTCAGTTGGTTGTAAAAGGATGATACTGTATTATTCAATGATTACCTAGTGATATTTTGTACTGATTCTCGAATTCTATTTTATAAATCATTAATATCTTGGGGCTTATTATAACAATATTTTTTAAGTGGACCAATAGAAAGTAATCTGATGGTCACAAATTGGTTATTCTCACTGGACATTCTATTGACCCCTTCGTTCAACCCATATCCCAGGAAAAAATGCATTTAAAATTTCACGTACCTTAAGACTGAAATGAGATGGAGCACCATCTTGCTGAAACCAAATGTTTTGGAAGTTGGGGTCAACTACATTTTGAATGTTTGGAATGATATAGTTGAGAAGCAAAGCCTCATATTTCACTGAGTTTAGATTTACATCAATAAATATAAGCCCTACCAAACGTCCACCAACAATACCTGTCCGTACATTTACTTTGAGTGGATAACTATGTATGTGCCTAATGATACCAAAGTGGATTAATATCAGTCCATATCAACAATAAGCAATTTACATTGCAATTTAAAAAAAAAAAAATGTGGACTCATCATTAAAAACTGTGTTGTTTAATTAATTAGTATCTGCAGAAATAATGTTCATCATAATTTCGCAGAGCTCTAATCTTCGATCGTAGTTATCTTCATTAAGTTTTTGCAGAGGGCAAATTTTGAAGGGTTTGAAATTTTCACTTTTTAATGTTCGAATCACTGAACATTTGCTAATGTTATATTCTCATGCTGCTGTTCCAAGTTGAAGAACGAAGATTCCCAATAAATTTTTGCATAATCTCTAATGATCTGTTATTATTTATGGAGATTTACACCTCCCTGATTTTTCCCTGTTATTAATACTCCCTGTTTCTTAAAGTCATTCAATGGTTTTTGATACTGCACCTTTTGAAACAGGGGGTTACGACTATTAAATGTTGCACTGAACAATTCACAAACTTCATTATATGATCTAACTCCATCACCAAAGCCTCACATTGTTAAAAGTGCGACTCTCTCCTGTTTGCTAAGTGACATGATGATAGCAATATAAGCAGGTAGCACAGAAGAAATTAATTCAATAAAAATCAATTACAAAAAAAGATAAAAAAATGTAAATAACAAAAGTGCCTTACAAAATCAATCAGTCAAGCTATCACAATAAATATTCTTATAAGAAACTAACAGTGTAGTAATGAAACACCCAAAATGGAATATTACACAACAATGAAATAAGCTGTATAAATTAAATTTCCACTTACAACAACTTAAAAAGTGTAAATCCTAGTACTTCCGAAGCTCTTATTCCATCTTCATGGATTTTCAGGGCTGTTAATTTAAATTCAAATCAATAATCGTTTTTAAATTAAATTGTTATGTTTATAATAGTCAGTCATAAAAATAAAATTAATTTGTACGTCAATAAGACAGTAACATCATCTTTGTAAGATGTTTGTGACTATTATCTTAACAGCTCTGAAAGTACTAGGATTTAACTTTTTAAATTGTTTGTAAATGGAAATTTAATTTATACAACTGTATTAATACCAACGGTGCCAAATGCTTAGTAAATTAAAGGAAATAAGCTTCATTTTTGCTATAATAGTAAGAGAAAATCAGCTGATTAGCATGATTAGGTAACAAAATTTTTTTTTTTATTTACTAATAACTAAATTGGAACGAATTTTTGTATAAAAAATAATTTTCTCCTTTTAATCTTTTGAAAAATAAATTTAACTTTTAAGATAAATTTTAATTATATTAGATTAAATTTTAATTCAATCCAGTTTAATTTCTTTTTATTTAATTTTATTATTTGAACTTACTGGATTTAATAATTTACAAAATCCCAACTTTATCCTGCTGCCATTGTGGGTACAGACATCATACCAATTTTTTATTTATACCATTCTTCTTGTCTTAAAGAGACCTTTAAAATGAAGTATCATACAAAGGGCGTTACCAAATTTAAAATATTTGAGTAACAACTCCTGGTCCACGTAAAAAAGAAGGGGTTGAAATTCTATTTCTTGTCAAAACGTAAAATAGTTGACCGATGCCTTATCCTGAAAGTTTACAGTATTTTATCTGGAATGGTTTTAATGTTGTTGAGAGGTTTCCATACTTTTGACTCGCTCTGTATATGAAAAATATTAAATACAAGTTTACTATATTAATTAGTGCTTACCATAATTGTAAACAAATGCATCCAATGTGGAAATTTTTCAAATATAATAACTACTTGAGATGAGAAACTTATTTTAAATTATAATATTAAATAAAATTATTTATTAAAAAAAAGAAGATGAAATTGAAAGTATTTCTCAGCAAGTTAAAATCATTAAATTTAATTTTGAGTTTTCACTGTAATCTCATGACTGATTTTTTATTAAAATTCCAATCAGAAATCTTAATTGTAGCTTAAATCTTCTGTTAAGGGTAAAACCAGGAACTTTATTGTCACCTGCTTTCTAAAAATAACATTGCCTCTGGAAAGGTTAAGGGGCACAAATATATAACGTAAACTAAATATAATTTTCAAAGCATTATTAGACTTAAATGCAAATGTAACATAAAGAGATTTGAAGGAATACTGTGAAAGAAGAAAAAAAACTGGTTGGTTATACACTATCTATTACTCAAATAGATTTTAAGAGTAAGTTTTTCGTTCCAGGCATCAAAAGAAGATAGAATTAAATGAAGAAACACAATTTAAAAAAAATGATCTCATAAGTACATTAAAATTCTGATAGCAGTCAAACAGCTTTAAAAAATTTGGAGAATTTACCTACATTAATTACATTACCACCAATGATACTGTGAATGTTATATGCCAGTTTGAATGTTTTCTGTTACGCACTATAACATTCATGAGAATATGTCGTGTAATTCTTTACAAGACAGTTATCAGTTAGAAATACTAACATATCACTAGATATACAAAATCTCATTCATCAAACTGAGTAGCAACTAAGATAATATAACTTTTTCACAGTGACTGATTAGCAATGATAATTTCATTGGGAATACAACGTCTTTTGTGTGATACAGTTTATTTTTAAACATGGCCACACTACTAGTGGTACCATGAGATGAAAATAAGGATTACTGTGTAAGTGAGGCAGTGACCCTCAAAGATTCTCATACAAGTATATTAAACAGAAAACAAATTAATGAAAGCAGAAAGTAGAGCAGATAATCATAAATCTATCTCCAAATTTTGAAAGTATGAAATATTGTGAAAAATATGCTGAAAACTGCATATTTTGTCAGAATTCAAATCTTATAACAATTCACAAATTTTCAAAAGATATGAAATTTTTACAATAATTTATTGTTCATTAGTTGTCATCCATTATCAAAATTTTGATATTTTTCGTTTAATATTCCCAACTTTTTGGTTATGTTTCATTATATGTTTTTTTATCAGTTTTAATAACTAATACTGATTTTTATATTTTGTTTCCAAGATGGACACTAACCTAAAAAAATAATGTTTTATTGTTACACTTGCTGTACATTTTTTTTTTACAAAAAGAAATATTACTATGCATATTTAAAACAAAAGACAGCTAATTTAGATGCAACAAATAAATTATTAGACATTATAGAGAAACAGACAAGAGGGAAATCATTATGAGCAATGACATAGTTTTAATCAGAAAATCCTAGTCACAGTAGTAATAATCTCCACAACAAATTGATCCTGGAATAAATATTCACAACTGTATCAAAAACTGGTAGAAATTATAAATAAAGCAATATGATCTTAAATGAAACAGTTATGGAAAATATTAAGCAAGGAAGTAAAAACGGTTTAAAAAATATGAAACTGGAAAGTAGAAAGTCCATTTTTTGTTAGAAAAATGTACTTTTTTTCATAAAGCATATTACATAGTGTAGAGAAGCCAATCTTGTTATTTGAGAAAATCATGTAATGAAAATGTTAGTCCAAAGTAAATTAATCAGTTATTGTTTCGCAAAGGCTTTTTTTAACAAATAACCCAGATCCTATTATGTCAGTTGACGACAACATATTCAGGGAAATGCAAAAATGTAGAACCAATTAACGCTATACTAACTGAAAATGATCCAGCTAACTATATATAGTGCCCATTAACAAGACCATATATCTGGCTAAAAAACACAAAATTCACAGAATTCCTAAAAGTATTCATATTTAACTAGTCAGCTAGGTAGGAATCCAGTTCTCAATTCACCAGAAAATCTCTGGCCATTTTGAAGAGAAAAATAACATTAAATAACTAAAGATATCAACTCTCTTAAAATTTGTCTAAAAAATCAAGTTAAATTCAAGCTGAAATAATAAAAGAAATAAAAGAACCTTTTAGTTATAAATAGTCACATATATTATTAGATTTTTAACTTTTAATAAGTATTCGTTAATAGGAAAACTTTTCAAATTATTTACAAACTTCTAGTACTTAATTTTTTATATAATTGTAATTATGTCAATATAGCACACTATAATGAAATATAGTAAATTAAACAGAATAATATACTATAGTAACATAGAAGTACATACACACACACACACACACACAAAAAAAAAAATCATATTTCTAGTTTTAATATTGAGGAAATCATTGTTTTCAATTTTAAATAAAATATTAAAGAAAAAATACAACTATTTTTAAAAAGTAATTACAATGTATCTAAAATATTTGTTCATAATTTATCAATGTGCTAAATATTTGTTTTATGAGACTGGATCTGTAATATATACATTTGAACAAGTTTTTAGAACAGTTATCGATATGTACAGCAATGGTGGAACAGGAACGACAAAGGATAGAACAACTGACAGCAGGATGGGATGATCCAACCCAAGTTGACTGGGGACCAGAGGACACCGGGGAAGTTGCACCTGAAGTAGTAGATGCAACACAGCCAGTTCCTGATTCTGGGCCAACATATAAGTGTACAGCTCTATATTCTTACACAGTAAGTTTTTTTTTAGTTTATTTATTTCAAATTTGATATAATTAATAAGGGATCATATATTCAACAGGTTTATTTAATAGTATGTAAGACAATACTAGAAAGGAAGGTTACTCATACCAAAATATCAAATTTGGTGCTTCAAGAAATGATAAAGAGTACTATTCTTATCAAAGTCTACACATCTTTTCTTTTTTTCAAAGAAAAGCTTTTGAGTTTTCATGAGTGACAGTAAACAGCACAGAAGAGTAAAGTTTTATCTTGGACAGTATATAGATCTAGTTTCAATTTAAAATAGCAAAAAAATTCCCTTTACCATCTGGATCATCACTATACAAGATTAAGTTAGAAAACACAATATAAAAACGCAAGCATTTGTACAGGTTTATTTTATTTAACAACATAACATGAAAAATGTTATTGTTGATGGAAATCACTTATAGAATAATTACATGAAATGCAACCCAATCAGTAGCTTCAGACAACTACAAATTATTTTCCAGAACATTCCCTACATCTCACCGGAATCAATTCATCCAAAATCTGGCCAATGCTTTGAGCAATATATTTTTCTCAGTGGCAAAAACAATATGACTATTTGTTTGTTCATCTGAATAACTCATAATGAAATTCCTCTTAGTATTTCTTTTGAAATTGTTCTACAGTAATATGGAGAAATTAAGAGTTTCACAAGTGTGAATTTCGGAGTTAAAATACTCTAGTTCCTTAGAAAAAGCTAATATATACTATGGACATAGAATAGTAAATTATAAAAAAGATTACTGTTTTTACTTTTTATACATGATTCTTTAAACCTGAATTTAAAAATATCCTCATAACTTGAATTTGCTTTTGTAAGAGAACCATTCTAACCACTAGTGTTTTTTCTGAATGATACCATGGAAAAAACACTATCATTCCATACATTACTATTGGATTCACAATGGCACAATAACCTCCCATCAGAATTGTCTTATACATTTATTTTATAGAACTCCTATCATGAAAACATCTTTAAGTCTTACAAACATCATCAACATGCCACTTATATTACTGTTAGTCAAAATGCCTAAAATGTAACACTGTTCTGTAAATAAAAACTCTAACCATCTAGCATTTGATTTGTATGTGGAATTTAACCATATTCTTTCCTTTATTAATTTTTAAAGTATGGTGGTTAGAATATGGCAATAGAATGTAACACACTGTTTGCATTTACCTAAAGTTTTCTAAAATTTTCCTAGCATAAAGTAGTGTTGTCTGTTAAAAAACATCTCTTTTCTTTTTTCTTTATTTTCCATAAATATTGTAAAACAAATGTTTTGCTCTTGTACGTAAGAATTACATTAAAAACAAAATTTTTCTTATACCTGAATTACTGTAAAAATATAAATCTGTTTCCAGTTTGTTGGATTTCATCATATTAACTTAAAAAATAATAATTCTAAATTAAGATTGGATTAAAATAAAAAGAAATTCAAATCGAAATATCCAGTCTGTATCTCATACACAGTTAGTTTATTTAATTTAATACTAGATCTAAATTATGAATTAAACAGCAGAAATACTAGTTCCACTACACTCTCATTGTTCATTTATCATTTTTTGAAAAAAAAAGTTACATAACCTGAACATTGAACACTTTGACAACATTGAGTTTTTGACATCCTTGACATATGACAAGTTATAAGCTTTGAAAGACACAAAATTTCTTTCTTTCTTTTCTATTTTTTTTTTAAAGAAGGAGTCAAGGAACATCCAAGTACTGGGCAGGCAACATGGTTCAAACGTTCAATAACATAATGTTTTTACTGTCTGCTAGAAACAATAAACTTTGAAAAATAAGAGATTGAATATCCCAAGCTTTCATTGTTAAATTAAAGGGAACTAAAGGCCATTGGAGGGCGAGAAGGGTTTAAACACTTGAACATTATTATTTTTAAAATTTTTGGAAGGTGAACACATTTAAAAAAAAAGATTTCTTCTGTTATCTCAATTTTTAATTAAGAGACCAAGCCTAATAACACATAAGGGGGCAAATGCTCAAAACCTCTACTTTATCTATTTGTTCTAAAGGTGGAACATATTTTTAAAAATATCTCCCTACTTAAATCTTCTTCATAAATAGTGGCAAAGTAGGAGACAGAAACATTGGGGAGCAAAGAGGTCAGAACTTCATTGCAATACATTTTTTCTAAAGGCAAAATATGCTTTGAAAAAATAAGCTTGATTATCTTTATAATTAAATTTTATTTATCTGAGGGCTGAGGGGCCTGAGTCTTCTGAAGTGTAAAACTACTGCTAAACTTCTATATGGTTTTGACAATTTTCTGAAGGTAAACCAAATGTTCAAAAAAAAAAGTTCAACTAATACAAATTTTCATTTTTAGCTAATTAAGATGGTTGGGAAAAATTTGTAGGGGTAAGGATACTGAATATCTTCTCTATTGTATGGTATTTTTATTTTATGTGATGTAAAATATATTTTGAAAAAGAAAATTTGAGGAATGCAGTATTTCAAACTTTTATGTAAGTAAATCAGAGGGATTTAAGGGAAGGTTACAGGAATTCAAAACTTTTTAAGCTATACTGATTGGAAGTACTTCTGTTCCTGTAGAAATCAGATATCAAAGGTTAGTGGATATCTGATTAAACTGTTTTCTCACAATTAGAGTTTATTTTGCCTGTTGTATTACAGGTTTTAATCATATCACAATGAAAGGGTACCCTTTTCAATGAATATGAGGAGTAATTTTGGGGGTCATGAAATGACTAAATATCCTACTGAGAAAGAAGAAAGTTCTAAACAGTGAAGGAATCTCTTAAACTGGCACAATTTTTCAGATTATTCTGACAAAAAAAAAATGTGTCTTTATTTTCTAGTACTGAAGTACAGATTCAAGATCCAACATTTGAAAAAACAAACCCTGGTTAGCTGACATATTATCTGTTAGGATGAAAATGAATGTGTTGAGAACTCTGTGATGGAGCTGTGGTGTGGGCATTGACCTTGCTCCTGTAAGCGTACCTGAACAAAGAGAGATAGGAAATGTTTCCATTAGAAGCTTATTAAATTTGTGAATCTGTTTCTTGGTTTTTGAGTAAATCAAGATGACTTTGGGTAAATTGAATTACAGGACAAAATTGATGTTTTTGTGATCAACACTTGTTTTGCTAGTATAAGAGCAATATTTTTTGTGTTTAAAAGACTCAATCAAGTATGATCTGAGTGCAAAGTTTAACTGAAGTTAGATACGGGAAGAGATTTTGTGTGAAACCTTCAATGTAAGAAGAAATTGCAGGGATCACGCTTCCGCAAATCAGTCTAATTGTTAGCTGAGGGTTGTAAGTTACAGTAGATGGTTGTACTTGGAGGAAGACATACAAAGGCAATAAACACTGCGTAAATACACTAATGGAAATGTGCCTAGACATTTGCATTGGTGACATTCTGACAGAGGCCAAACTGATAACTGCGATGTCTTTTCAGGTTTACAGGTCTAAAAGACAACCTCCGGTACAGCCCATCAGGGCTAGGGACGGAGGGAGTGGTGTGGCAACCAGGATAGTAACAAAGTGGATGTCTTTCCCTATCGTGGTCAGGATTTGAAAAACAAATTATAATTTATACATTGTCAGTCAATGAATTTGGAATAAGATGCAGTGATATGCGTAAGAAATCAAAGGGTTAGCATTAGCATCGTCTAAATTTTGTTTTAATTTTCAGAAAAAAGACTGAGAAAATGTTGGAACTTTATCTTATTTGCTGCTTTCTAGCATTTTCGCACCAAACTAATGTCTCACTTCAATTAAAACTGATTAAAAATAGATCTGAAACTAAAGGTCATGTTTTATCTATGAACTGAATAATTGTTTATTTGCAATTATGTCATATAAATAAGTAATCTCTTGAAAATCAATTGGTTAGTTGAATTTCAACAGTCATTTATTTCCTGTAAATATTGTTAAAAATACACAGTTCATTTTTGTAATCTTGAAAAAGGATATCCATCAGCATACATAACTGTTTTAGGTATAGAACTACATGCAATAAATACAGTCTGAATTTTATAAATAATTAAATTATATTTTTTACATCACCTAATATACTGAAAATATTAGTTAAATATTAAAAATTAGTTAATATTAGAAAATATAGTTTTCCATCTGTCTCTGCACAAAATAATTTTTTGCAGGCTTATATCATTGAAACAAAATATATCTAAAAGTGGATAGTTTCTCGATTCCTAATACCAACTTGCTAATTACTTTCCTATTGTCACATTTGAGAATTATAATTTACATTGTAAAATGTACAAAACAGTTTTTTAATTCTCTGTTATCTAACAATTTCCCTTCCAAAATAATATTCCATGCATATATCAAATTTGTATAAAAAATAAAGAAAAGAAATTTCAATGTGGATATGAATTCTCTTTATTTCAAATGTCAATTGATTGGTTAGCAATCTCATACTACATCACATACATGAATGATAATTTCTTAAAACTTGATTGTCTGATTTAATCCAAAAAGAATTTGCGAAAGGATGGTTTTTTTTTTGCAATTAGTAAAATAAAAGGCAAGGTATTACAGCATCGTTTTTACAAACAATTTGTAATTTTCTATCACGTTCCATCCCAAAATAATGTTTTCATAAAGATTTTACATTGGAATAAAAAATACATTAACAAAATTCAAATCAGGATATAGAAGTATAACTCATTGAATCTGAATGCCATTTACCTAATAGTCGCCGTACTGGAATCTGTATTATGAACACTACTCGCCAAAATTTCACCATAACCTATCATCTTCAATCATATACATTAAATTGATTAAATATTATATAATATGTATATGTAGTGGTGAATTAGTATTAATTTATTGAGAATTTTTTTACTACTTACCTAAATTACTGAAAAATCTACAAATCTTTTTAATTCTTGTTTTTTATTGTTCCTCATCAAAATAACGTTTCCACGCTAATACATTTGTGTTGTGTGTTTGTGGTTCGACAAGGATATTGAGAGACTACAACACGCAAAAATTTCTTATAAATACAATTTATTACCCTAAAGAGAATAAATAATAATAATAAAAATAAGGACAATACGTATATATAATATACAATATAGTAATTAAAATAAAAAGGACCAGATTTGTTGAATGAGAGCTAAATTATAAAATCAGAAACAGTCAATTTACTAAATACGTTACAATGACTTCTAGAACCTAATATTGCATTATTTTCTAGAAAAGTCTAAAGTTCATACAATTCAATTTTTGCATGTATTATTACATTTATTGTTTATAAAATAACTACCCTACACTTTATGAATGAATATAATACTGTCATTTTCGCTACTGTTTACTAATAACTCACCGAACATCTTACTGCATTCACCCTGCATTGGACAAGTACTCCTCTGTCCACGCTGGAATACTCGAGACGTACGCTTCACTCGTTTCTTCCACACATTTGCTGATATTGCCGTGATCACAACTGTGCTGAACTTGGGCTTGCAAAACTACTCGCGGTTATTGATTATCACAACTGTGCCTTGCAGAACTACTCCCTGGCTGCTGGTCCTCGGCCGTATTTATATTTCCTGGCCTGTAGAACCATTACCATTACAATTATTGAAGTGTAATAATTTTCAATGTCTGCACTCTTATGATTTTCTATAAATTATTTTCCCGGTCTGGAAATCCTTCTGGCCGAACAAGAGCTTTTGGAGGTGCTATTGTCTGTATTACAAAGAATAGATTGTTAAACAGACCTGTTACTCTGAGAAAAGAATCCCTTTTAGTTTCATCTGACTTTATCTTTTCAGTATTGTTTTCTCCTTCTTTCTTCTTGACTGTAAGAAATCCATTACTTGGGTCCACTATAATGGTTCTGTTACATTTGGAAGAAAATTCAAGAAGAAATGTAAATATAGACACCTAGCCTTTTGAATATGAACATGGTTGACCACAAATTGAAGTTAAATTATAAAATATTTTTAGTATTATGTGACATGAGAATTATCATTTAACTCTGTACAAAATTCAGATTTTCTACTTTATTTATGTCTGAATTCTTTACCTAATACCTAAAACAGTTCTCAAGCTAATACACCTGTGCAGACAGGAAAAGGATATTCCTTTTCAAAATTGTAAAAATGAATCAGATTTTAACAATGTTTAAAGAAAATAAGTGGCTATGGTAAAATTAACTTTAATGATTAAGTTACAAATATAACTTTAATATGAACTATCATTTTGTGGGACTTTTTACAGATACAAGAATTTTCAAAGGATTTACTTTTTCAAACTTTTACAGATCAAGAAAATACTACTTTAACTCAGTTATTTCCTCCTATATCACGATCTAATGATTTTTATTGATCTGCATTGCTATTTCATTTCTAAATACTGTGCTCATGAAGATTTGGTAACTGTATAAAAAAATCTAAAGAAAGAAAAAACAGATATCCAGACTCACAAGCATGAATGTCAAATGGCTGGTTACTTACATTACAACCATGAATAATAATAATTTATTAAAATATGTTATAAAATTTAGTAATTTAATATATTTACTTAAACAGTAGGACACATTTGCATTAACAGAACTAAATAAATAATGCTAATAGGCATAATGCCATAAATTATGCTAGCAGGTACAATCTTAACCAATAAAATATAATCAAGTATTTGCAATGAAGCTTGATTTTATCAATGAAACATAAAGTAACTTGAACATATGATTAAAGTAAATAAATTTATATATATGAGGAATTTTTTTGGTAATTTTTCATTTTTACAATAATAATATAATTTAAAAAATTATTATATCATGTTTAGAAAATGTTTTGAATACAACACAAATTACTATTTTTATGTTTGCAATTGATAGCAACGAAAATTGTTTATGTCAACCTTTTTTTAAGACAAACCAAATTTTTTAAATATAATTTTTGAAGTCACATCATAACTTACTGAAGCACCTTTAGTAATTAGTGTTGCTGGTTCCAGGCTGTAGGTAGTCTTTTTCATTTTATTATATATATCATAAATACTAAATATATACGAGGATTGTCTGAAAAGTTTTCAGCATCAATATGAAGATGGCAGCACTTGTCAGAAAACGTTAGGGAATGCTTTCCCTTTCAACGCACATGCGTTGAAAGGTACTCACTAAAATTTCAGCCATTTTGGACGCTCAGTTATTGTTTGATAATTGTTTGAGTAAGTCATTGTGAGTGTTCTTGTGAAAATGGAAAAAATAGAATATCGTGCCGTTATTAACTACTTGCATTTGAAAGGCAATATGCGTATTAAAATTAAAACATTGGACGTTGTTTACGGGGACTCTGTCTCATCATTTGCCTCTGTGAAATGATAGGCAGCTGAATTTAAACACAAATTCAGTTAATATAAGCCGGTCGTACCAGGATGGTTGATGATGAGCGTTCGGGATAGCCAAAACCTGCAACCACCACATATGAACATACATATAACCTGCAACCACATATCATTGAAAAATTTCACTAAATGGTACTGGACGACCGATGAATTAAGGTTAGAGAGATAGCAGAGGCTACGAGCATATCGAAAGAATGTGTCATATATTAACTGAAGAACTGGATATGTGTAAGCTATCTGCATGTTGGGTGCCATGTTTTCTCACTTTGGACCAAAAATGATTCGATTGAACATTTCCAAGGTCCTACTGGAGCAGTTTAAGCAAAAAGAGTCACATTTTATGTGTTGATTCATTACTGTAGATGAAACAAGGATCCACCACTAACTCCTGAGATGAAACAACAGTCAAAACAGTGAACTGGAAAGAGTGAACCTGCTCCAAAAAAGGCGAAGACGGTTCCATTGGCCAGGAAAGTGATGGCGACTGTTTTTTTGGGATAGTAAAGAATTTTGTTCATCGATTATCTTCAAAAAGGTAAAACAATAACAGGACAGTATTACACATCATTACTTGACAAGCTGAAGACAGAAATTGCAAACCACATTTGAAGAAGAAAGTGCTTTTCCATCAGGACAATGCGCCTACTCACACTTCGACGATTGACATTGGCTAAAATTCATGATTGAACTTTGAACTGGATGACCACTCACCATATTCACCAGATCTGGCCCCAACCGACTTTTCCTTGTTTCCTAACCTTAAAGTCTCATTTTGAGGAAAGAGATTTTCATCAGACGAGGAGTTTATTGCATACATAAACACCTACTTTGTGGAGAATGACACCAGCTACTAATTGGAAGGGTTAAAGAGGTTAGAACATCGCTGGAAAGAGTGTATCAACTTGAAAGGAGACTTTGTTGAAGAATAAAATTATATTTGACAGAAAACATATGTCTTTCTATGTTAGGCACAAATCTTTACAGACAACCCTCGTATATACATATATTTAATATTATATGAAATATAAAACATCAAAAAACAGTAATTGAGTACGTTAAACTTAACATATTCATTTGCAATAACTGGTTTTCGTGGTACCCCACATTTTCAGTTGCTATTAAATTCTATATCTATTACATTAAAACATATTCTTTTAATGATTTGACATTTTATTCAAAATTATTTTCTGTTGTGAAATTTTGAATAATGTTATGCGTGTAAATGTAATTTTGCTGTCCAGTACTGTAATAATTTAATTTTTAAAACATAATATTTTCTTTGATTTATTGTCTTTATGGCCAATTGTTACATCTGTATTTTTATTATGTGTTTTATAAAATCATGTGCATATACACATGGAAAAAGTCTGGTGACACTGCAAGATATCGGACAGATTATATATCATGATTAAACAAAGATTTAGAAATTAACTCCTTGACTCCAAAGCATATCCTGGAGCAGACATTGATAGCGACCATAATTTAGTGATAATGAAATGTAGATTAGGGTTTAAAAAGCTGAAGAAAAGGTGTCAGATGAATCAGTGAAATTTAGAGAAATTTGAGGAAAAAGAGGTAAAGTAGATTTCTAAGGAGGGCATCGCAAGAGGTCTGAGTAAAAACTGAGTAATTACAAAGGAAATTCTTAAATCAACAGAAGCAAACTTAGGTAGAACAAACAGAACTGGTAGAAAACCTAGGATATCAGAGGATATATTGCAGCTGTGGATGAACATAGAAAGTATAAGAATGCTAGTGATGAAGAAGGTAAAAGGAACTATCAACAATAAAGAAATAATATTAACACGAAGTTCAGATTAGCAAAAGAAGAGTGGATTAAAGAAAAGTGTTCAGAAGTGGAAAGAGAAATGAAAATTGGTAAAATAGATGGAGCATACAGGATAATTAAGGAGAATTTTGTGGTACATAAGTTAAATCTAATAATGTGTTAAATAAAGATGGTACACTGATCTATAACACAAAAGAAAAGGTTGATAGGTGGGCAGCATATACTGAAGAGTTGTACGGAGGAAATGAATTAGAAACTGGTGTTATAGAAGAAGAAGAAGAGAAAGTCAAAGAGGATGAAAAGGGAGATACAATACTGAGGTCTGAATTTAATAGAGCACTAAAAGATTTGAATGGCAGAAAGGCTCCTGGGATAGGCGGGATACCTGTAGAATTACTGCGCAGGGCATGTGAGGAAGCAATAGATAGATTATACAAACCGGTGTGTAATATTTACGAAAAAGGGAAAGTTTCATTAGACTTCAAAAAGATTGTTATTGTCATGATAAAAGAAAACACAAGCAGATAAATGTGAAGAATACAGAACAATTAGCTTAACTACTCATGCATAAAAAATCTTAACTAGAACTCTGTAATTGAGAGGAGAGTGGAAGAAGTGTTAGGAGAAGACCAGTTTGGTTTCATAAAAAGTATAGGGACAAGGAAAGTAATTTTAGGGCTCAGATTAATAGTGGAAGAAAGATTAAAGAAAAACAAACCAACATACTTGGGATTTATAGAATTATATATTTTTTTAATATTTTTTATTTATAGACAACTGACTTAAAAGTTTGGAATTTTAAATAATTCAATAAATTTCAGTGTCCTAAAACTCATTTTCTTTGACCATTATACAAAAATCAAAAATGATGTAAATTACCCCGTTCCTTTTTTTTAATTTTGCCCAAATTTTAATACTATCATTGATCCTTACACAGAAGTTTTTGGAGCCATTTTCTTAGAATTGAGACAGTCTGGAGATATTAATCAAAATACAGAACACGTGTACGTACATACATCTTCTGGAAATTTCTATCACTTTTTTGTGTTTATTGGACAAAGGAGGGAGTCTTAAAATGTTGACAAGAAAAATCTGAGGAGATTATTTATGTTGGTGTATTGTGGTCAGTTTTTATTTTTAAAACATTAATTATTTAACAAGTGAGATCTGATATTCAGAAAATTATTATTTGTAAATAGCAATTACAGTATTTTGTTTTTAAAAAAGAAGCAGTTATTCTGTTATAACTGTTGAGAAGAATTTGTTTCATTATTGTTATGAAATCAACACCCTTCTAGAGTTTTTTAATTTGTACATTGTTTTCTCAAACTTTTTGTTTGGTGTATAAATATTTTGCACTTTTGCTTATACTTATTTTTATCTGTATTTATTTTGTGCAGGAATGTGACAATGAATGTACTGTAATGTTAGTTTGTAAGTGTTAGGTATTTTGTAGTATAGAATTTACTTATGTCCTCCAGGTGACATGGATGTGTTAGTTATACTTCTAAAAGCAAATAATACTTTATGTGAAGTGGTTGTGAATGAGGTGACTGTTATTGTTGATACTCTGTATATTTAGAAATTGTACTTTTTTGATTGGTTTTGTGATGATAAAATAAATAAAAAAATATTTTTTTGTGTTAGTTCAGCAATTAAATTTAATTTGTAATATAATTTGTTTACAAAATATTTCCCTGTATTTGAATTTTTTATGTCTATAACAGAGGTTTGGAATTTGCAGGTTGAATCTTGTATAAGTGCTGTAATACTATGTGAATTAATCTTATGTTCACTGTTTAATATGTTGATGTTAATGATGATTGTTGTGTTACTTTTTATCAGATCTGACTAGTGTGAATTTAATTGGGTGCTATTTTATTTTTGGGTGTTTATGTAGTTGTATGAATCGATTATTTTTTATGTTGTACAAAATAGGTCATCTTATATTTCAGCATCGATATTTTGTATGAGCAGTTCTGAATCAAGGGCAATTATTATAAAAGTTTATTATTTTGTTATGTAATATAAGTTACATTCAAGTCTTTTGTTTATTAGATTCATTTTATCATTTATGAACAACATGATTATTAAATTTCTATTATTTTTTTTTTTAATTGTTTAGCAAACATAAATGGTATGTTTGTGTTTCCAGTTGTTTGTTAGTTTTTTCATAATTATAACACAAAAACATTCAGTAGAAATGTATATTAAATAAACAGAAACAATTCAAATCTAACACAAATTTCAATCATAATCTAAATATATTTTTGTCTAATTGAAAAACCTCCCAGCAATAACACCAGCTTAAGACAGGGAAGAACAGCAGGACAGGTCAATGGAAGGAATTACATACAGGATTGATTGAAAGAGTGGTAATTTGTGATTTTTTTTGTCTTCAGTCATTTGACTGGTTTGATGCAGTTCTCTAAGATTCCCTATCTAGTGCTAGTCATTTCATTTCGGTATACCCCCTACATCCTACATCCCTAGCAATTTGTTTTACATACTCCAAATGTTGCCTGCCTGCACAATCTTTTCCTTCTACCTGTTCCTCCAATATTAAAGCGACTATTCCAGGATGCCTTAATATGTGGCCTATAAGTCTGTCTGTTCTTTTAACCAAATTTCTCCAAATGCTTCTTTTTTCATCTATTTGCCGCAACACCTCTTCATTTGTCACTTTATCCATCCATTTGATTTTTAACATTCTCCTACAGCACCACATCTCAAAAGCTTCTAATCTTTTCTTTTCAGGTACTCCGATCGTCCAAGTTTCACTTCCATATAAAGCTATGCTCCAAACATATACTTTCAAAAATCTTTTCTGACATTTAAATTAATTTTTGATGTAAACAAATTATATTTCTGACTGAAGGCTCGTTTCGCCTGCGCTATTCGGCATTTTATATCGCTCCAGCTTCTTCCATCTTTAGTAATTCTACTTCCCAAATAACAAAATTCTTCTACCTCCATAATCTTTTCTCTTCCTATTTTTACATTCAGTGGTCCATCTTCATTATTTCTACTACATTTCATTACTTTTGTTTTGTTCTTGTTTATTTTCATGCTGTAGTTCTTACGTAGGACTTCTTCCATGCCATTCATTGTCCTTCCAAATCCTTTTTACTCTCAGCTATTATTACTATATCATCAGCAAATCGTAGCATCTTTATCTTTTCACCTTTTACTGTTACTCTGGATCTAAATTGTTCTTTAACATCATTAACAGCAAGTTCTATGTAAAGATGAAAAAGTAACGGGGATAGGGAACATCCTTGTCAGACTCCCTTTCTTATTACGGCTACTTTCTTATGTTCTTCGATTATTACTGTTGCTGTTTGGTTCCTGTAAATGTTAGCAATTGTTCTTCTATATCTGTATTTGAACCCTAATTTTTTTTAAATGTTGAACATTTTATTGCAGTCTATGTTATCGAATGTCTTTTCTATGCCAAGTTTGTTGGTTTGTTTTTCTTTAATCTTCCTTCTACTATTAATCTGAGCTCTAAAATTGCTTCCCTTGTCCCTATACTTTTCCTGAAACCAAATTGGTCTTTTCCTAACACTTTTTTCACTCTCCTCTCAATTCTTCTGTACAGAATTCTAGTTAAGATTTTTGATGTATGGCTAGTTAAGCTAATTGTTCTATATTCTTCACATTTATCTGCTTCTGCTTTCTTTGGTATCATGACTATAATACTTTTTTTGAAGTCTGGAGAACTTCCTCTTTTTCATAATACTATACAATAATTAGATTTGTGATAAGCAATATAAAATTCTATATTGAATAAATTTGGTTTGGTTTCTCATTTAAAAAAGTATATTAACAGATATATTTTTAAAAGACACACACACACACACACACACACACACATTCACACACACACACACACATAAATATATATATATATATATATATTATATTCTTATAAATTATATTTTTTCTCACCTACATTTTCGTTTTGAAGTTAACTTTTTAAGTTAATTATGCAATTACAGAAATCATGATGCCTCCAAATTCATACTTAATATTCTCACGAAAATTTATTTTTATATTAACTTTGTAAATGATTAAAGAAACCCCTTAAGTTAATAATTGTGTTTTATCTTTCAAATTAAAAAATATATAAATAAAAAAATATTAAAATGAGATGTTTTGTTGTCTGTACGAAACTACCAATGAATACACTTAATTAATATTAATAATTATAAAATAATTATTTATCATAAACTGATATTATAAAAATTTGTAATGTCTAGGCACAAAATCCAGATGAATTAAGTATAGTAGAAAATGAGCAATTAGAAGTAGTAGGAGAAGGTGATGGTGATGGCTGGTTAAGAGCGAGAAATTATCGCGGTGAAGAAGGTTATGTTCCACATAATTATCTAGATATAGATCAAGATCAACAAGAAATAATACCAGGAGGAACTTCTTCATATCAACTAACTTCTCAGATATCTTTTTCATCTGTTGATTATACTGTTGATGAAGTTGAAGAACCATCTGAACAGTCTGTTCAACAAGATACTGTTCGTGAAGTACATAAACCGCAACAACTAGGTAAATATTAAACATTGCACTAAATAATAAAATATTCTTTTAATTATAGTACCTTAATTAAGTATACTTTCATTATAGGGATTCAATTGTAAAATTATCTCAGGAAGTTAGCCTAAGACTAGACAAGTGCTATGTTAAGATTTATGACCAGATATACGGTAAAGTAACACAAACTCAAATATAAAATTACTCTCAACAATATTGTAGATGTTATCCACTTGAACAGATTTAAAATTTAATTTAACTGTAAGAATAAAGTTAAAAATAAATTTTATTTTTTCATCTAACTATTTAGTCTATATTAAAAAATGTAGAGAATATATAACATTGATTTGTTAAAGTGAAAAAAAAATATGGAAAGATTGCAGAAATTCAATTCTGTGCTAAGGTTCTTCCTAAAAATATTAAAATATTTAGAAAGTAGTTTTGGTTACTGAAACAAAAATTACTTTTTTTTATTTAACAAGCACATCCAAAAGTAGAAAACTACACTCATGCCTCAGAAAAAAAATGTAAGTTTAAATTTAATAAGTTGTATTGTCCTTATTTCTAAGTGTGAAAATATTATTGAGCCTCATTTTGAGAAGCGATGATAAGCTGAAATAATAAAACGTTAAGAAAATTTATACAACTCTTATTTTTAAGGTGATATAAATGACCTTTATCCTTGTGGTAAGAATTTAAAAATTTTTCATACCTAATATTATTCCCGTTCCAAGAAAAATAAAAACATTTCAAATCAATGAAATAAAACATAAAAAATTAGAAAATAAATAATTACTAGATTTATTATTTTGTAATTTATTACTAAATGAAAGAATAAAATTTGTATTATATCCTATGTCAAATAATCATTATAAATTATCAGCATCAATAAACATTCTAAGTTGATTAAAAAATGGTACCAGGAGATGCATTATTTTTATTTCCTTTTTTTAAGAAACTACTAGCTAACCACTCAATTTCAGCCATTGATGAGAAATGAATTTTTGTAGTATATGAAAAATGCCAAGCTTGACTGCATTTCAAACTCAGAACCTACCTACAGATGAAAAGCAGAGATACTATATCACTCTGCCATGGAGGTCGGTAGAGTGGCAAATATAATAAGTATTATCAATGAAGTTTTAAAACTTCATTTTAAAATGCTTAAAATATTGTCATTATAATAACAGAACACAAAATAAAATTGTTGATTGCATTGGCAATCCTAAAATTACATAAAATTTGCTAATTATACATGATGCAAATAATCCTTGTGCTCAGCTGGTTAGGTTTTCTGTGAATTTTCTTACATAGATTACACATCTCTTTGCATAATAATGGATTTAATTTTTAGAAAATTCCTTTGTTAAGCAATCAAAATCAAAAGCATATTAATGTTACTAACACCATCTCTTTAACAGTAAAACAACAGACTTGAGTTATTTTAAGAGTAAACAGCCTGTACAATATTATATTCATTTTTGTAAAGTTTTGTTCGATTTTTAGTAATTACTATTTGTTTATCAATTGCAATAATGTACATGACATTTTTGATTTGCTGTCAGGCTGACTACACTGACTATTCTGTGTTTTCTTCATTTAGAGAGGACAAGGTATACAGAAATTATTTCCAGAATGGAGTACTATATGGAAACAGTACACCATTTACAGAATGACAGTATGATAGTTTAAATTTAAGTAACATCTGCGAGTAGACAGGCTACTTTAAAAATGACTGGAATTCCTCTTTAATGAAAAGTATTCAGGTAGGACTTCCAAGGATAAAGATGGGGTGGAAACCGCTAATCAAGTGAACCGAAAATACAAATGCGATGAATTAAGCAGTACATTACATTAATTCTACGTTTTCAATAATTCATACGTTGTGACTTCCTGAAAAGTCTGTCATCATTGCGTTTTGTATGAACTGATTGATTATTGTTTACAAACCAAATCTTATGAAAATATAAAAAAGTATCGAAAATCATTACAAAAATACTAGAGATTATCTTCTATTGTGAATAAAATAATCTTTGATACAATATGGATGCGAAACTTTAAAGCTAAGATTAAGTGATAAAGCAATCCATTCTGAAAGAAGAAAATATATCAATGCTTGAATTTATTCCTTGGTTTACAAGGTGGAACAGTTATATAAATTAACCTGGTATCATAACAAGAGAGAGCAAATCTGTCCAGCTTTCTTTCATGTAATGTGAAAATTGCTTACTTTTCTGCTTAGACAGTAAAAACTACTTCATTAAATAGTCATTACAAATTTTTATTGGTAAGTAATAAAATATTGCAACCTTTTCAAAATACAATTTGAAAATGTCAATATCATCCAACAACTAATAATTAATGACTTCACTGACATATAATCATAGGAATAATTCAATTTAACTTACATTTAGCCTTTGAAATTTAACTCTATTTCACATTCTGCGTTTTACAGGCTGCTACTCCCAGAGATACTTAGGTATAATGGGTTCATCAGCTGTAGGAAATGGAGAAATACAAACAAAATATAAAAGAGATGTCAAGCTGATATTAACACAAACACTATTAAAATTATGTAAATGTATTAAATTTGTAACAATTTTTTCTTACTTTATAATTAAAAAAAAAAACTTGTAAGACATATTTTTAAAAATGTGTAATTAAAAGCAGTGTTGTATACAAAATGTCTTGTATTTCAGATCTCTCAAGCGCTGGAAGCACTGAACAATACTGTATAGCATTGTACGACTATGAGGCAACTTGTGAAGATGAAATATCATTTTCAGAAGGACAAGTTTTTAAAATTTTACGGAAAGTTGTTCATGATGATGTTGATGATGGATGGTGGGAAGGACAAATTGGTGATCAAATAGGACTATTTCCTTCTTTGGTTGTTGAAGAATGCCGTGAAAGTGGAGAACCTCTAACCCCATTGGTAAGCTACCAAAATATATGACTTTAATCCATTTTAAAAATAATATTTAACAAATATCACATCCAGTCCTAGCGCATGAAATATAGCCACAAAAAGGCTGTACATTTATTCATTTTGATTATTATTTGTACACTACACACTCTTCTGAATATTGCATACAAGTATTGGTATTTTCCGAATATTACATATAAGTAATGGTATTCACTTAAATATATGCTTGTGTAAGACAATAGCCTACAAAATTTTCTTTTTTCTTTTTTCTGTTTATAAATCAGTCAGTTACATAGTATGTCAAACCTAGTCCATAGAATTTTATTTATAGAATTAATTCATTAGTTCTAATGAATAAAACACTAATATTTAAGTAATACTAATAACTTAGTTCTTCACCCAGAATAATTAAAGAGTGACTAAGCTAAAGTAAATCATCTGTCTAAAATATGTCAGAAGAGACCAGCCAATCATTGACATGAAAAATTAATTTATGTTCAATATATAACACCTGGTCTAAGAATAAAAAAAGAACATAATTATTAATAATATAATTTTCAAATAATAAAAATAATTAAAAACACAATAAATGCTTCATTTGTAACTTTTTTCCTTCAGAAGACATTTGATTATATGAAATTGAATTTTAAACTTTATAATTTTAAAGAACAATTAATTAAATAAATGAATTTTAACAACTTTAAAAGAGCCTGTAATAGAGTATTAAAGGGAGAACAAGTTAAGTTCTAATAAATGTTACCAGAAAAAATAAACGATAAGAAAATAACAAGATAGAAAAAAAACAAGGAGAAAGTAAATTAAAAAAAAAAAAAAAAAAAATATCTAATGAAACTAGCAATATAGTCAATTCCTTAAGATTTTAAATTTGTATTTATTAAACATTTAAAATAAAAGTAAATGTTTGAAATTAAAATAATAATCCAAACAGAATAAAAATAATAAGCTGATAATGTTTTCTTTACTGAAACTAAAAATGGTAATGAAAAAATTGGCTTGTATAAGCTCACTTCAAGAAAGTAAGGTTTTTCATATACGAAAAAAATTTTAATTATGTCTGAATAAAAGCACAATTATTTATCAATAGCTTAGTTCTTACTGACAAGAAATGTTAAAATTCATGGTGTTAAGCTTTTTTTTTTAATTCTACTTTAAACAAATATAAAAGAAAAACAAAAAAAATAAAAATCTGAAATTTCAGGTGCTTAAAGATTATAATTCCATACACATTTGGAATCTCTGGAAGAATAAAAATTTGACCATAGCATTAAAAAACTTTTTTTTTTAATTTTTAATGCAGGGAATTTTTAATGAAAATATCAAGAAAATGATAGAAAAAATATTTAGCATTTTATTAAAATGAATGCACGATTGTCAAAAAATAGCATTAAAAAAGAAGTCTCTTAGCCTATTTTTGTTTAATATTATTTAAAAAAATAATGATACCTAAATGTTACTGACTGTTAATACCCAACTCCCTCAACTGTTAACCATATCCCTCAACTGTTAAAATTGGGAGTGGGGTTTTAAAAGAGGGCTTCTCTATATTATAACCTCCTCAACTATTAAGACAATGACATAAAAAAAATAGAACTAGCATATTTAAATGGTTCTATATAAAAGTATCAAGGATTAACCAACTTTGTTTTAAAAGAAAATGTTAAAATTATAGATAAGATTTAAAAATCATAGATAAAATCTCAGATTAACATAATATAGAAAGAATGGAATTCAAAGTTTCATCACATCAGTAAAATTATTAATAATAAAAGAAATTAAACATAAATTAAACAAAAATGTGTACATAAATAGCACAATCATGGTAACTCTAACAAGCACCACCGTTTATGATTAACGAATAAAAAATGCAAAATATTTTATCAACACCAATATAATAATTACAGTAGCTAAGAAGTTAATATTTACATGAATAGATAAAGTTAAAACTGATCAGTGGATTAGTAGAGCCAATGACAACAAATTATGTCACACAATCCTGATGGATAAAAAAATTTAGATGGGATCTCCAGTTAATTAATCTCCATTTATATTGCTGTCATTGTTATTATAACATAACTGGAAAGAAAACAAATCAAATTTAATGTTGCACAGTTCAGCACAAGAAAATTAAACAGCGTTTATCATAGGTTAATCAAAACAGTTAGATATTCTGCTACTTCAACAATTGCATGATAAAGCATTTTCTTCAAAAAAAAAAAAAGGATCATAAAAATTAACACTTCCTTTTGACATAATACTTGTATAAGTAATAAAGCCATTGAATTTTCATTATGAATAAAATATATTCATATTTTATACTCTAATAATTACTAGAAATCTGCTAATTTAAATAATCAATAATCTGAATAAATCCAGCATTTATATATTTAGATTAGCCCTTCAGGCTGGTCTAGTGGTTAAACTCATTGTTGCACATCAGTTGTTTTATAGATGAGTTCTGAAGTTGGAGGTTCTGAGGTTCATATCCTAAGTTGATTGCTTTATACAGATTTGAATGCTAGACAGTAGATACCGATGAACTTTTGTGGTTGGGGTTCAATTAACCAAACATCTCAGGTATGGTCGGCCTGAGTTTTGTACAAGACTAAACCTCATTTACATATCATACTTATCATCCTCACCTCATTGTGGCATGGGGGTTTGCTTGTTGTTCACAAGTTGAACAGATTGCAATGTATACACTAGGAGTAATAAAAATTTATTCAGATTATTCTAAATATATATAATAAACATAAATAAATCAAACATATATTCAGATATTTAAAACATCTTTCATATGTTATTCAAGACATTGTTTTTAACAACGCAAACAAATATTAAACTTATATAAAAACAAAATTTAATTTAACAATAATTAATTTGTAGTAAAAGTTAATGCTTACTTTTCCAGATTAATAATTTTTATTTATTTATAAATTACAGGGTGATGATACACCCCCTGGATCAGCACCACCTGTGTTCACACCTCCTGATGTGCCATCATTCTTATTAGCTCCACAACAAGTTATCATAACTCAACCAACTCCTATTGGAGAACATAATCCAATAACAGGTATAAATTAATTAAATAGTTAAATCAATAATAAACTATTCAATACAAATCACTAAGAAAAATCTGATATATGAATACTTATTTCTTAACATCATTAAGTGGATTAATTCCAATGATTAACGTATTTTTTTTAATGAGGCAAGATAAATTCATTCAATTTTTATGAAATGCAGAGTGAACTATACTTGTTTTTATTTAAGAAATTACAAAAATGTTTAATTTTTTAATTATATATTACAAGTTAAGTAAGTTATCTAAAATATGACTGCAAAATATGACTGCAATATGAATTTTATCTAAAAATTCTAAATATAAAAGCTCTTGTGAATTATAAAAATCTACTGTATACTTTTAAGGAACTCATCCAAGATACCTAAGTATAAAGAGAGTGACAGCATGATTATTTTCATTCTGGATTTCAATCTACAAGAAAGCTGTATTCTATTAAGAAATTACACCCATTTTGAATATGGAAATTCATTTAAATATAAAAATATGAAGCTATATTACTCAGTTAATAATAACTGTCCCAGGGTTGATTATTATAAAATTTTGACGTGAAACATCTTTAAAATCACACCGACACATACAGGTACCAGAACAGAAATTTGTAGTGTAACGAAAAGCTCTTATTACCCTGCCTTAATAACTCCCTAATTTTTAGTCTCAGAGATGTAAATGTGGTGTAATTTTATAACTTACATGGTCAGCTTGCTGATACAACTTTGAGTTTGTGTCACTGGTGAGTTGGTTGGTGAAGAGGGGGCACAGCACAGATCGGCCAAAACTGTCATTCTCGCTCATTTCCATTCAGTGTAGCTCACAACTTAGATGTGATAGTGTAGTGATTTGTATGTTTGTGTTTAGAGTTTGTCAAGATAGATAGATTTAAGTAATATAAATATATTTTGGACAATATTTATGTGTACAAAATTAAAGTAAACGTGCAAAAAAGTAAAAAATTTCAATATGTCAGCCTCAGCCCTTCGAAAGCCAGCTGGAAATATAAATTATGCATATCGTTGGAAAGGGGAGGTTATGGGTCATGCATGGGTACCCTAATGTCTGATGCTGAGCGAGCAAAACTGTTTCGGGAGTGTCGCAAAGTTGGCACAGTGTTCAGTGCTCAATGAACGATGCCAATGGCGTGAGCACCTCTACCACTGCTTATTATGCCTTATGTCATACTTTTCATTCACAGACCAATTTTGAACATAATTGTCAAATATTAGTCATAATAAATATCATATACCATTTAGTGTCTGTTTTATATTAAAATTAAATTTAGTACACAGTCAATTTTCGTTTTTATTTCAATTCAATACACTAAAAGTGACTCACTGACATATAGATCGACCAATTTATCTGTAGAGTTGGCCAAATGAAGGAATTAAAATTTTACATTGAAGACTTTCAGTTTAATTTTTAAAAAATACAAGGATAGCTCTTCCATTAACTCTACGGAGTAAATTGGTCAGTCTGTAGCTCGGAGGAACTTCATCCAAGGTCCTCTAACGTTTCATGTTAAACCAATGGCTGTCCTCTATGTAATCTATCATATGTATGTTCAATTTTTGGAAATTAAAGCAAACAAACTTTAAAGAATTTTTTTCATTTACTTTGATTTAAATATTTCTTATTATAAATATTTTACAGACTATTATATTTTATAACCAATAACTTATTACAATTCTTTACCTGTTTAGTAGTGATTTCATGTTTTATGTAAACACAGTTTTAATAATTCTTTTTCAGCACAAACAGAATTCAAGATGAAATTATTTCATAACTTTTATTAAAAATAAAAAAAAATCTTATTTCATATAACTGTATTAATTAATTTTGTATATTATTTATGCTAATAGAAATGTAGTGAAACTGCACATATGAAGTACAACTACTGCATTTGTTTAATTTAAAAATGTAATTAGCTTTACTTTATTAAGTAAAAATAGCATTTTAAATAAAATTTTAATTATGTAATATTTAATTAGAATTTTTTATTATAAAGCTTAATTATGGTAAATTATTCAGCGATGCACTGTAAAATTAAATGCAGCATTTTCACATAAAAAGTGCATGTACTGTAATTTACACATAAAAGCTTGTTAATAATTTGATTGTAATCTTTTTTCACTATATTTTAGAAATAATAATTGAGGCACTTGGTTATGTATACTTAAGTGAAGAATGCCTGTATATTCAGTTTAATCATATAATTTTTAAGTTTATGCATATAATAACTGCAAAATTGCTTTTGTTTTGATTGTAACAATGACAAAAATGGAAGTTTAATTTTTAATTAACATTTTTAAACTAGTCAAATACAGTATAACAGATTATTAATATTGTGCTCAATTAAAATAAAATAAAAACAACCCTTAAGGAGACATTCTGCTGCATCCCTTATATGAATGATAATTTTACTAAATCTACACACTATCTTTTTTAATTTATTTGAAGTGAAACATCTAAATGAATATAGTCATTAATAACTAATATATTGATCAACCAATTTATAAATGCCTACAGACTAAATTAAAAAATTATTTAAATAAATTATCTATTAAAAATAGTTTACTAAACATGGTCTAAACTAAAGGCATTTTATTTCTAACAAACATTTTTATTTTTAAAAATACTAATGCATGAGATATTTCAGATATTATAAAACCATAATTTTATATAAGAGGATTCAGCAAATTTGTCAGTAATATACCGTAACCCAAAATAATATAATCTATGTACAAATCAATAAATAACATTATTTTAATTTTTGTAATGAAAGAAAACTATTCAAAGAATAACATTTTCATCAAAGAGCCAGCTGATGCATAAAATAATTATGCCGATGAGAAATATTTTCAAGCAATCGTATTTTCGTTTACAAAGAATGTATACCAATTTAAATATAGAGGAAGAAATAAGTTAGGGAATAAACAAATAACATTTAGAAAAAAAATACATTGCCAACCTCCTTGGCAGAGCTTTTGCCTTTTATCCAAAAATTTTCTGTGAGTAAAAACTTTCAGGTAGTTTCAAAGAAAGGCACTATGATTCAAAGATCATAAACAGGCACTACATAAAATAGAATCAATTTTTGCAAAAATAAACTGCATTAACAAATGCAACATAGACAGAATGTACAATTTGATATACACTAAAGTAGTTTCTTAACGTTTTTATGACATGTTCCATTAATAATGTGCTGTCAGAAATAACCCCATTGATGAAAAAGTTACGTAATTACCAATGAAAGGTTCTCTGAGAAGCTAAATATTACAGAATAATATTAAAGTAATTTAAAGCCAAGAAATTTATAATATTTAATCATTTTAAAAACAAATTAATTGAAAACAAAATAATTACCTCACTTAACTAAGCTAATCAGAGGTGAAATCAATTTTGATTATAGTCATATTTGTTGATATTAACAACAGTGGATACAAGAAATCTATTTTAAAATTAAAAAATAGTTAATAATTAATATGTATACCATAAAAACAACTCAATTTTTTTATTCTTTTTTGTGTTGTAAGCAGCTTTTTGAGCCAATCTGAATAATAATAAAGCGCAGTTCATTCACAGTTTCATAAAGTATATATTTACATATGTATATATATCTGGAATATGTATATTTCCATAATAATAGAAATATAATATAGATTGATTGTTTTTTCCTAATTCCATAGCCCAGTGAGTCTCATCAATTTAAACAGATGAGAAAAACATTTGTTGAAAAGAATCAATGGTTTTTTACTGAATGGTTAAAAGCAATTATTTGGGGAATATTTTACAAAAATTAAGTAATATAATATATTAATATTATAAAAACTTTACTCGGATTTTATTCAAAGTGTTTAGTGTGACACACATACTGTATTGTACTTTTATATTACATTATGTTTTAATTTTTAATAAATAATAGCTCAAAGTGTTTTAAGTAAATTAATTGTATAGGCAGCTGGTGCTTATTCCCTTCAATCTTACATGTTGTTTCTAATTAAATTATACTTTTATTGTTCAAATTTAGTAAAGATATAATACTAAATATTTGACGGAATTATTTTGTAAAAATTTAAAACTTGCTTCATTGTGGTAATTGACAAACAAATATTTAATTATTGAAAATTCATCAGTTATAATTATTTTAGATTAATTTTTTCTCTCATACATCATTAGTTTTAGAAAACTGGAATAAAATGTTGACAAAGTTAAATTTTTAAACAGACATACTGTTCTCCTAATGTTAGGTAACCTCATATTTATCATATATTTTACCTAATACATTTTATCCAGCAATTTCAATTGATTATATATACTTTACAAAAAATGTACTACATCTATTTTAATAAACTGCCTGAAAAAATGATTAAATAAGGTACAAAGTACTTTCATCATTTTAAAATTTCAAGTTTAATGTTAATTTTATATGATATTTGAAAATACGAAAACAAAAATAATTGAAGAAAAAAAAAATTGACAAAATAATCTGCAAAGAAAATACTATATTACTAAATACATTTAAATATAATTCTCTTAATCTATTATTTGAATATAATAAATTAGAGAAAATAAAATGCATCACAATACTGGAACTTGTTAACAAATCAACTTTCATTTTTTTTTTAAAGCAGGTGATGATGGAACAAATGGACCAGTGTTTGCAATGTCAATGTCTCAAGGTCATCATAGTAAATATGATACACAATTTGATACAGTGGAAGTTACAGGTGAGAAGTAAATAATTCTTAAATGTATTGTTTATTATTACACTGCGAAAAATGGCAGTATTGTTTTCCAAAAAAATGTACTTCATATGAATTTAAAAAAAAAAATCAAAATCTAAGCAAGCATACTATCACTGGTACAGATTGGCACTCATTATCCCTACAACCTGTAATATTCTATATTTGATTGTACGATAACAAATTAAGAAAGCTGAAGTTAGATGGTCTGTTATCTCATAACTGTAACTGCATACAACCATACTACCTCTAACTCAATGATATCGTTTCTAATGGTTCACAGTGTATTCTTAACTGGTATGAATACCTAATTCATTCAGAATAATAGCAAAGCAGGTTTTGTAAAAAATGCCAATATCATTCCATCTTTCTAGTGACAACTACGTGGTGGAGCCAACCTTACAGTGTGAAATTGTTATGAAGGATATTTGATGTGAAGATTGACTACCTTGTTTCCCACATAACATATTTTGAAATATACAATCACATTTTAATGGATGAATGTTTTACGTGAATTAAATTAATTTTATTCACACAATATGGTACACTAATTTTAAGTCATATTGTTCACTAGTATTTTGCTCTCACAGAAATCTCACATCTTTTAGAACTAAAAATTTCCTGTTCATTTAAGTATAACTGTCTACCTAATTGAAGTCTTTGACCCTGAAATTCTACCAAGCCTAAGAAATGGCCATATACTAAACCACAGCCAAAAAATTAAAAGAACACTTAAGTTGATTAAAGAATCAAAGCTGAACTAATGAGCTGGGTGCTTTATACAGAAATGATTAATTAAAGCACTGAAAAAAAAATTATTTTATGATTATACTGTATCGTAAAATAATATGATTATGCTGAATGATTTTCCTTGTAAATAACATATAAATACTGCAAAGTATTATTTCATTTACTTATTTTTACTCAAAATTACACAAGTTCTTGATCTGAAACAATAAAATCTTATCTGAAAGTACCTACTTTTTTAAAAGTTTAAAAAAAATTACCTGCATTACATTTTATTTAAAGATAATACTCGTAAAACCTTCACTTATGTCATAACAGTTTTTGCTCTAAGTTAAGATTCTTCAGAGACTGATGCTAAGTATATTGTTGTTTAAATTAGGTTTTGAAGGATTTTTATTACTTATAATGCATTGAGTTTAAGGAGTGTTTATGATTTAAATTTTCTCTTTATTTAGAATGTTATTTTTATATATTTGTACATTTCCATTGGCTTAAGTTTGTCTTTTATTATTAATGTACAAGATTTACAAGCTGATGTTGGGCAATTGTAATTTGCTAAAGAATATTAAATGGCAGATTGAAGTGCTTTTATCTTTTTTTTTGGATCACGATGAAAAGAGCTGTTCTCTGGAAAGCAACAGCTCTGTTGTACGGAGCTCTGTTGCATAAGCAGTCAAGTTTATATACTTGAGATAAATAAAATTTGTTTGATTGTTTTTGACTAATAAGCTTTATTTTATTAACAATTCTTTGTTAAACTTTGATATAACCTGTAGTTTTGAATTTATGAATGACTTTTGCAGTGTATTTATTAATGGGAGTGTTATGAAAATTTGCTACTGTTTTTCTTACTCTGTTTTTGTCCTGTGTAAGAGTTTGTATCTCAGTGTTCCATAGTAACCACATGCTTCAGCTAAATATCTGATTGTGTGTAACTCATTCTGGTAAATCTTCATGAAAATGTAGATTTGTATAGTTTGTGTAGCATGATTCTTAAAGTTTTTTATTGTATAGAAGTTTAGTATGAGTGCATCAGTAGTGATAGGTTTTCTGTACACTTTGTATTTGTGTATACGTTCATGCTTATGACTCTAAGGTCTAAGTAGTCTCTCTGATTGTTTTTTTTTTATATAAGATAATAAAGGTTTTAACTTTTATGAATTTGTTGATGTGCATGAGTACATTGTCTGATAATGCCATTACATAACAGGATTGTAACATCTACAAATCCAAGACAAAAGATTATTTTGTGTTAGCATCTGTTATTGTTTTTGAAGATTTTTCAATTTTTCAAAGTACTGTAAAAATACTTCAATTAATATGGCTGAGATAGGACACAAATAAATAATCCATATGGTTGTGGATAGAATTTTTTTACCAAAAATGAAGTAATTTTAAAAATTTTGATTGTTCCAGAAATGGGAATGTTTATTTACAGGTTTTTTCTTGATAGACAAGTGTGACATTTTTGTGTTTTAATTTTGTAAAAACAGAATTTGCATTGCTTTTTAATTGCAATATTGTAATCAAAAATGTTATATAATGATTTTGTCTAGATGTACACATAAAAATAATATTCTAAATGAATAAATCAAATTTAAATCACACTGTCCTTTCAAACAGTAAAAATCCTTCAAAATCTTATTTAAATACCAGTATCACATCCAACACCATCATAATACACTAAGGTTCTCGGTGACAATCTGTGAAGAAGGTTAACTTTAGACAAAAAGTTAACTCAAATAGAGGTAAAGTTTTAAGACTATCAGAGTTTTTAAAAATTTTCAATTTTTTAAATGCATCATGATATTCAGTTCAAATACTATTTTCTTTTTTTTGTTATTTTATAATCTTTAATCTTTAATGTGACTGTAATTATCCTACTTTATTTCTGTGGTGTCTGATTTGGTTATTCACCCAAATGGTCCATTACTTATTAGTGAAATGATACAGTATTATTAATACATAGTTAAAAATTGGTAAATTGTATAAGTAAAACTACTTAATGATAGAATCCTTTCACCTTAATTACTTGGTTTTTAAATAACTTATGCAATTATTTAATTTTAATGTTGTTCATCTAAAATAACATATAAAAGTAATTTTCTGTCTTTTATGGCCAATTTTCCCAGTTTTTTCTTGATTAAAACAGGAAGAATTAAGAAGGATTTTATAGCCAAACAAAAAGCCTACAAACATAATAATAAATGCCTGTTATCATATAAAAGTAGTAATTGTAAGTAACTAAATTAGTAATCAGTTTAAAAAAAAATATATATATCATAGCACAGTTCTCAAATTATCTACAGGACACTTTCTGAATCTGAATTTGCTCAGTCTCAGGTAGAATTTATATAAATGAAGTATACTGCAGTTATTTCTAAACACACTACATCAAGGATAGCAATATTAATATAAACATTAGTTACAGGTAAAGACAATAAAAAAAGGAATATACATCTGATAAAACAAGGGAAAATGGCACTTTTTACCTTTAACATGATTTTTGTTATATTTCATATTTATAGTTATCGATATATCTATTTCCCTTTCTGAGTCACACATAATTATTCTGTTTTCTGTGTTACTCGTACAAATTATTTGCAAGGTTAACAACCAAGCACCTACATACACAACCATCATTAACACTAGTTGCATGTAATATGAAATATTATAAAAAGTTAATGTTACTCTTCTTTACTTGTTATGCTGCTAACAGTGGATGTACCTTCAGTACAAATTGCAGATGAAAGTCAAGTAGATGTAAGTATTTTTTTTCTATAGATAAAAAATATTTTAAGCTGTTTTTAATATTACAACTATTTTACATACTTATATAATACCTTATTCTTTTTTTTAGAAACAATAAGATATAATGGATGAATTGGTGAATAATGTAAAAAAAAATTGGTGGAACAATTGGCGAATAAAGTCAATTTAACCATTTTCATATTATAATTTTCCATGCGTATTACTAAGATTTTATGTAAAACTACTGAACTTTATTGTTTATAAATCCATCTCTTATGTCGTATTATGCAACCTGCCATTTGTCTCCATTCATGAAACAGAATGTGGACAAATATGCTATACTAGCATCTATGAACTGCAGTAGGCAAATACTAATTCCTTTATTACAATACATCTATGCTATAATTTAATTAATCTAATACTGCATAAAATATTACAAAGAATTCACTGATTAGTATGATGAAATGCAATAACAGTTTACAATTATTAAATGTTAAACACAATTCACTCTCAAATTTATAGAATTTTTAATGGGCATCATAATATACTTTAGTGAAGAAGGTGATAATAATTAAAGATCTTTGGAATTCAAAGTTTATTTAATAATTTTAAACTATAAATTGTTATTATTATCAAATACATGAAAAACGTTTTCTTTAGTAAGAAAGAAAAAAAATTATTTAGATTTGCTGGTGATTCAATAATGGAAGAAGACAAAGTAGAAGAAAAATTACTACAAGAGAACTAAAAGAAATAAAGCTATATAAGTAAATAAAAGAAAACTAAATTAATGTCATGCAGCAAGCACTCAGAAACAGGACTAAATTTTTATCAATCTGTGTCATTAGGGAAATTACTAAATATAAATAAACTGTATGATTTACAAAATAAAGCAACAAAAACTTATAAACTTATAAAGTGAAATAAAAATGGCATCAAAAGTTAATAAAATTTGTGTTTAAAGAAATAAACTGGTTTTTAAATTATACAAAATTCTCAAAATCTTTTTAAACTATTACAATGATGAAATGTTAAAAAAAATGGTTTCAAAATAAATGAAAATACATTATAGAAAATAAACAATTAGGAGTTGTTCAAAACTGCTATTACATGTAGCACTATTGTACATTTTGAAGTGATTAGGAAAGCATGTAATACAGGATATTTTGCTATACATGTTATACTCTGCTATAATAATCATAATAGATTCCTGGGGAGTAGTTATAGATATGGTGATTATAAATCAACCATACTGTTGCAGACAGACTAGCTGGTCTTGGGTTCAATTTACAACAAGGGTGTCAGTTTTTCACCTGCAATTTCAACCATCCCAGCTTACTTGTTAAAATATGTATAAAAGCACATTCAAGAATATGAAAATAAAAAAGACTAATTATACTAATAAAAAAGACTGACTTGTCTTTAAGAGAATTTTGTTTTAGATGAAGTTAATTAAAATTTTTTACTTCAAATGCCATAATGTTCTGTACTCCATAAAGACAAGATTACATCTTTTACAGTATTAAACCATACATAAGCTCTTTTCTTTCTTTCTTTACATACATATACGATGACCATGGCATATGTTCCTAGTGCCTTTCTCAGTTACTTTAACTAACACATTAGGATAACCTTAACATCTAAACTTTCTTCATGTAGTACTTTAATGTTTTATAACACAACTTGACTTCTAAATCAATATGGAAACATTTGATTCTGAAGTTCTATTATATATGTAATTCCTATCCACGGGTAAAAATGTATGTACTTATCAACACAGTACTAGTACAGTTTAATTTGTATGCCCCTGGCTATTTATCGTAACAGGTTTGTTACTGCTTGTATACTATATGATCTTGTGTCTGTCATTTGAAATTTTGAAAATAGTATTTTTTTAATGTGGAGGTATAAATTTTATATAAACTTGTACCCTTTCAGAATATTTCCATGGAAGCAAAGATATTCCAAAAAAATATATTTCTTCAATTTTTTTGCCACTCATAATTCAGTTGTAAATGTCAATCAGTCTCATTTAATTATTGGCATAATCAACATTTCTAAAAAAAAAGATCCAGAGCTTTTAAAGGCTTTTAGGACAAGTCATTTCTAGTTAGAAAACTGTTTCACAGTTTGTAACATTCTCTATATACTGCAAGTGCAATCTAAGAAATGGTTAACAAGATCTTAACAGGGTTCCTCAGTGTAAAGCAGGTGAAATTAAACATAGTGTATGTAAAAGGAAAAGTGTCAGTTTGATAGATTTTGTTAGAATAATAAAACTGTATAATGGTTTGTACATAGTGTATGCGTTTCATGTAGGTGCGACTGCAGCTAAAGTTTAGTTGGAATGACAACTGAAACCAATTGTGATCCCTAGGGATCTCAAATTCTCAAAGTTGAGAATTCTTGAGGGGGTGAGCATTTCTTAACTGCAAGTTTCAGCTATTACATATTTTTGTTGTTATATAATCTAATTATAAAGTTTGATATTTAATGTAATATGTATCATGGGTACCATAACCCAAAGATTTTAGGTAATGTGAACAAGACATAAAAAGTTTGTTTATGAAAAATTACACAGCCATGCTCAAGAATAACAAAACTCCATGCCAGGGTCACAAGAAAAAGAGAACAAAATGTTTTTTGATTGCTATCTTCATTGAAAGGAGTTCACCAATTCTGAAATGTATGCAGTGGCATATATTTTGAAGAAACTGATATAGGCCCTCTAAAATGCAAGTGATAGTCAGCCCTAAAGTGACATCTTTACTTTGTTCACCACAAGGACTGGCTGTGAAATGAATACAAGAAAAACTCTGAGTATTACTACTATAATTCAGGTGCATTACACAAATCACAGATATAATTGATACTGGGAAAATTTTTTGTGTAGAATCAAATTAATGAACCATTTCTAAGGGACACAATTCATTATAAACTTATCTGCACTTTATTTAGAAGAAAATATATGAAGTCATTCATTAAATATTTTGAATAAAGAATTATGATTTCTTAATAAGGTACCACCATTGCATATAAACAATCATATTCAAGCTATAGGAAGAATCTTTATATTAGAAATACTCTACAGAACAAGTTATACTTAGTTTTTTGTTTTCAAATTTTACTACTTCTCATAAATACAAAATAAATACTTCACAAAATACAAAATTAAACTTTTTGTTTTTAGGTTGTTGTAGTTGAACCAGGTGGACAAGAAAATGAATCTCCATCATCAGAACCACCATCAATGCCGCCTCCAGTTGCACCAAAAAGTACTGATTTTAGTTTAGGAGTAGCACAGATAGTAATAACAGCAGCTACACCGATGGCTGAAGAACCAGATAAACCGTTCCCACCTCCACCAACAGAAGATCCACCACAAGAACCTGAAGAACCAGAAGAAACTGCATCAGAAGAACCACCAGAATATACTGTAGCGTGCGAAGAAAAACAAGTTCCTCTTCCTCAAGAGGAATCAGAAGATCCAGCTGATGATCAGCCAACCGATTCAGCACCGTTTCCTATAAGCAGCAGTACTGGAAGTGAAGAAGATACTTATACAGGGCCTAGTACAGCAGAAAATTCTCAAAGCCAACCATTATCAACAACAACTGTTATAACAAAAAAGTCAAGTGAAGAGCAAAAAGATGTAATACCTGATGAATTGGAACCTCATCAACTCGCTCGACTACAAGATCTTAAAGAGTCGGATGCTTAAATGATTTACCAACCTTTCAAAGTATCATCCAAGCTATGAAATAAATAATACTGACTTTATTTAAATCGCCTTCTGTAGAAAATATACTCATTTTTTTATTCTGTACAAATTAAAAAAAATTAATAAATAAAAAAAACAGACTTTAGTGTATAATACTCCAATTTGAACTGATACTTTTTTCTACAGCAATTATTTATTTTATTTTGGAAGTTTGTGATTGAAAAAAATAAAAATTAATCCTATAAATGTTCAGCACATACCAAAATCATAAATAAAATTACATATTAAAATTATTATAACCTAAGTTAATTATTAATCAAAATTGAGGGGTAATAAGTACCTAAATATTTTAATAATAATACTGTAATAATAATATTAATAATAAATGTTAAGAGAGGTAGATTTGCCTTTTTGTGCTACGCAATATGATGTAATAAGCAATTGTTCATTTTTTTCAGAAAACTATTTACATTAAAGCCAAAATTATGAAATATTTATAAGATCAATTAATTATAATTAGCAATACATACTTTGAACCAGAAGAATATATACAGTAAATATAAAAGATATGTATCAGTAATGTAGTGGGAAATGGATTATTGATAATTATGTTATAAACTATAATAAAAACAGTGAAACTGAGTTAAATGGATACTAATGTCTTGACTAAAAATTGTTTGCAAGACGGGTGGTTGCTTGACAATATACAAAACTCACTATTTTAAAAGTTTACAAAATCCTCACTTGTTAACTTACATTTAATCTTTATCAATGTCTGTTAGTTAACTAGCTTAATATAATTACAATATTAAGGTATAAGGTAAAGAAAATTAAATTAAAAAGAATAAACACAGAAACAAGTAATATACGAAAAATATAAATATAAAAATTTAATTAATATAGTACATTGACTACTAAAACTGCTTCATTTCAATATTTTACCAACCCATTTACTACATTAAAATTAAACTAATGAACAAAACAAGGCAGAATCATTCACGTCTTCTGTAAATACTTCATTCATTGTTACTTCAGATTCTGTTCCATGTGACCATGCACATGCTCATTAGTGATTCATTTACACAACACCCTTATATTTCTTTATCCTACCACACATCCAGTTATTTAATCTACCAAATGCTAGTCATTCTGATGTAAAAATATCTGCATTTACCACAAGTAAATTATTCTCTTATTCTTCATTTATATGCCTCACAATTACCACTTATATTCTAGTAATTATTTTTAATTTTCTTTCTTAGATACACTATACATTTTATTTTATTTGCTATCTACTTCCTGTTTTCATTTCTATTTAAAAATCATTTGATAAGATCAATTTTTGAGTATGTTAATATCCAGTCAATCTGCCTTAAGAAACTCCATAATCTACTACTTGCTATTCAAGAAGACATATTTTATAATGCTTTACAGTCTAGTAAACTAATTTACGATGCTTAAGGGATAAAATGAAACTAATCAACCATAGCTGCATATAGAATCTATCTACAGCTGTTTTATAGAAAATAATACCATTTTGTACATAAATTTACTATAATTACTTTTTTTATAAGAAAAGTTATGATAATTTTAGAATTAATTTTAATGACTGATTCATTGTTTGGTAGCTCTTAAAATTTTCCTTGGGTACATCAAAATAAATTTGAATAGTAACCAGGAAATATAATACATACCCAAGTATAATGTTTCCTAGTAGGAAACTTGATATGAATTCAGCTGAAAATTTTCAGTAAAAATAAAAGAAAATACTGTAGTGTTACTAATAATTGTTATATATTGTCAGAATTTAAGTTTATAGAAATGTAAAATTTATAATAATGTAAGAAAACATTAGTAAACACATTGAGACTGAAACTTGCATGCAACAAGAGGTAAGTAATCTTGAAGTGGCCATTACCTAGAAAGAAGCAAATTTAAACTACCCTTGAATTACAAGATTTAAAATCAATTTTTTCATGAAAAAAAAAAAAATATATATATATATATATATATATTGTTAAAATATAAGTTTATGTCCATTTAAAGAAGTTTTACTGTACTTTACAAATTCAAATGTTGTGTGATTGAACTTGTAAACAATGTAAGAAGATAATAATTAAATTATATATTATTATGAATATAGATAATAAAATTAACAGAAAAAAGTTGATAACACTGAAGAAATATTCTTTAATAACATTAAATGTATACATAATATATATATAGCAGTAAGTAGTTGTAAATTTGTTACTGTTGTCAACATATATATATATATATTTACATATGTAATATATAAACTATATCTAAATAATAATATAAATTATTAATAAATATATTGTTATTTTAATGTTAATTTCAAAAGAAATCTCTCCTTGCCTTTTTTCAAATAATAATAAATTATACTATTTAATTCTAACCTTTATATTACAAAACATAGTGCACAATACAATCTAAAAGCCTTTAAAATTGTTTTACAAAAATATACATATACAAATTATTCGTGTTTATTTAAAATTATAAGCATATTAAATTATTAAAAAAAGAGTGCGATACTTAACATAATACATAAGCATTTTGAAACGCTTCACAAACATTATTTCAAAATGTACAGTTACATGTGTTGTCAAAATTTTGCTTGAGAGAGATTATATATGTATATGTGTGTGTGTGTATGCATGTGAGACAAAAAAATTATGTACAGATGTAAAACTTGTTAATAAATAATAATAAATGTGTAATGTGTAATGTGTAATTAAATAAGAGGAAAATGAGTATATTTATATATTATTATATGTTGTTGAATATTAATTAAATTGTTAGTTAAGTTACATGATGATAAGTTCAGCATGACAAACTTATGGCATCTTTCTTTCATCATTAATTTTAATATTTTAAAGGTTTTATTAGTATTACTTTAATGCCGATAATTTCATTTTTAATAGCAGTTTAACAGCCTAATTCATATAACACAAGAATTAATAGCATGTAAATATGTAATTAAATAACCCTATTAGAATTTTTTTATCAATGTTGTTGGTTAATTTATGTGAACTATAATGAATTAGTAAAATAGATTCTAACAGTCTAGATCTTTGATATTAATAAAATATTAGTTTTCTTTATGAATGTGTATATTATTACTATTATATGAACTAATTTAATGCTGTGTACAAATAAACTAAAAAAATAAAATATATTAAGAGAAAATAAGATTATTTTAAAGAAATGTAGGAAGAATTTGAGAAAATAAAATGTCAAATTATAAAATATTTTAGATAAACAATTCCAAATATTTGTATTACTTACATCACTTCTAATATGGCATTACAAAAAATAAGTCATTCAATAATTATATTCAATGAACAGTCCAAATTAAAATTTTTTTCTGAAAAGTTACAGCAGATTTTAACATTAAACAAAATATAGGAAAAAAAGAACTATTTTTCACAAAGACATTCTTCATAAATTTCTTGAAGGTACCTTTATATGGGTAATATTTTATAGTAATATACAGTTGCAATCGAGTAACCAGCACATGATTTAATTAGAATAGGACTGCCATGTAAAGTAATGTTTTCCATGTAGCCAAGCAGTATGACCAATAGTTTTTAATTAGTCAGTAGTTGCTTATATATTGACAATTTCGCCCATTTGCTATAATCCATACAGTGAATAATTTGATATACTTCTATCTCCTTCTATACAAGTAACTCATTGCATCAGAACTTGTCAAATCCAATTACCTTTGCTGCAAGTAAACTCAATCTCCATCATTAAATATCAGATTAGATCTCTTATTTATTTGCTATGTACTCAGCATTTTCTTTGTTTTCAATCCTCTCTACTATCAATTTCTTTAAAATGAGTACTTAAGAAAGTTAGAAGACATTAAACTTAATAAATGCAATTAATTACACCCAGAATTATTAGACATAACTGTCCCAACACACACAGATTGAGATATACAGAAAGATAACTGACACATTATTATTACCAAGTTTAACCTGAATTACAAAATACTACATAAAAATTTTGATGAGCTACAAAAAATAAAATAAAGGTTTAAACTTACCTTAATATATTCCTTTAATCCAACTAGCAATAATCATAAACTTCTGGAATTGCTTGGATGACAGAAAAGTAGTGTATCTTCAACTGGTACTTCCAAACTATTGTAGTACTTCTGTTACCAGTAATATAATAACTAGAGACCGGATTATATGCATTTGCATATTAAATTTATTCTCACCGGTTATTGCACATTTATTTATATCTTGGGTTTTAGTTTTTGTATTAATTACACATAACGATAATTCAATCTAAATTAAATTCTACTGTTAAAATTACTTAATTATCACTTTTACTTAAATAAGAACACATTCATGGTTTTAAATTTTCTTTCTCTATTTGCATTATTACACAGCAAGATAAATGTTACAACTATCATCCAACTTCATCTGTGGCAAAACCTTGGCAGGATTGGCATAAACCATTACCCAGCTATAACATGTGTTCCTGTATCAGTGAACAATAATTTTTGGAAATAATTCCAGTGCATATTTTTAATTGCCCATCTAAAGGCACCTTAACGATAAATTAAATACTTGTAACTTTATCTACCAATTAGGAAAATAGCACAAAAATCATTATTTCCTATATTTTAATACTTACAGGAAAAACAATCAAATAGAAAAATAAATAAACCGTCAAAATTTATAAACGTAAATTAACAACCTAGTTTTTATAACACCAATTCTTTATTCAATAAACTTTTTTTCTGTGTATAACTAACATTAAAAATGGCACCTTCTTAGTCATGTAAATCTATTTCTCAACTTCTAAAGAAATACTTATTGGTACCAGCTCTTACATTTATGTGTACTTTATTTTTTGTTAATTTATCTGGTAACAGTTTATTTCACGTACTTGGATTATTAATCCACTTCCATTTTACAATAAACAATGCACAACTTCCATGATACGGCAAGACAACAAGTTAGATAACCCTCTTATTAATGTAAGGATTAATCTTTCATGATATTCAAACCATATATAAAAAAATTGTTTTTATATTTAGAAGATTAATTTTGCTGCACAATTAAAATGACCATAAACATTTTTTATGATAATATTTAAATCATTTATAATATCTAATTTAGTTTAATACTTAATCATAATCATAATATAATTTACAGTTCAACAATTCATCTAGTACGGACTCAGGCCAACCAACCCTTAAACACTGCCATTAATTAAATTCTAATGACCAAAATTATAATAGTAACATGAACATCATAGAAGAGCTACTATAAAAACTGATCAGTAAAGACATTAAAAAGGTGACTTAAAACAATAGCGAAAGGGCATTTAGAGGAAGGCAAATGAGTATTATCAATTTAAAATTACTTCAAATTAATATTTATTGTATCATGTTACAATAAATAGTAATGAATGAAAGAACCAAGATGGAAAAAATATTCAAATTAGGATATCACAAACCCAAATCTATATTTGAAATATAACAAATTATTTTTCATTCTGGGCACCGCTTGAATAACAAAAGAAATAATGATAAATACTTAACTCAATAAAGATATTAAATAAAACAGTTACAAAACAGAATGTAATAATCATATTAAATTTTTACCAAAGTGTTCAAAACTTAATATCTTACTTAACAATAAATAATATCTTAATATCTTAACAATAAAAACTTAAAAGTGGTCTTGTTTCATTGTACACTCACTTTTCTATTAACTTACACAATTTTATTTCATTACTATTTAAATATTAATTATTACAGGTGACAAAGATTAAAAAAAGTCTACCTTTTTGAATACTTTTTAAGCAAAATGAATTAAAAATCAATAGAAATGTACAAATAAAAAAAATTCTAAAATATCCTTTTAACTATAACCTAATCAATTGTCCAATAACCAATCTTTTCTTATGGTAAGATAATTAGCACTTTCTACTTGATATTTGTATGTAATAATGTGATACATTTTTATCTCAGTACAAACCGTTTCAAGAAATTAATTCACCAGCACCCTGTCATATGAGCAGCAGCCCATAAAAGTAACTAGCTATACATTCTACTTATAATGTGATTATAATAGTACTTTCCTATCTACTGCAATAAGTGAAAGGATTGTTTTAAACATTTTTTTTTTTTTCAAATACTACTACTTCATTATAACAATTCTTATTTTTAATCAGGTTACAAATTTCATTATACAGCTTATTGCAACAAACAAATTAGCTTTAATTTTATTTTTGAAAAATACTCTTCATGAAATTGCTAATTTGAAAAATGACAATTAAAAAAAAGTTAGTCCAAAAATGTTAAAGCTGGGCAAAGACAAAGAGAAAAGATTGGTGATTATGAAATAGATAGTAGGACATTCTTTTCTGTTTTTCACATAGGTGTAAAAGTTATATAACATAGTGTTATAAGTTATGTAACTATGCAACATAGTCAAATGAAGTACTTTTTCTTTTTTAAGAAAACTTTAATTAATAATAAAATGGGATTGAACAGTTTAACAGAAAAAACTAATACTAAAGCATAGAATAAAACCACTTTTGATTATTTTCTATTATTATGAAACAAGTAATTATGGTAAATTTTAAATTAACTGGCAAAATAATAATTTAACTAGTATAAACAAAAGCAGCCAACTGTAAAATTTCAAATATTCAAAACTTATTTTAATTTTAAAAAAGAAAAAAAATCAATTATTATTCAAGAATAATAATGCAATGAATGATTTGGCATAATAATAATATGATTTGGCATAATTAAAAAATTAATTTTAATTAAGCACTCTCAGAGTTTAAAATAGAAAACAAACTGTCATCAAATTTTATGTTTTCTTCCTACTTTATCATTAGCTGTATCACCCATAAATCATTTCTGATCTTATGCCTTAGCAAAATCCTTGGTTTGTTTCTTTTCATAGCCTAATAAACTCTTTACTACCGATTGTCTTTAGATTCTTCTACCTTTGTATTCATTCCCACCATCCCACATTCTACCCTTTATCTTCCCACACTCTTTCCATTTTTTAACATACCATTTTCATTTCGACACATTATTGTGTATACTATCCCCACATGGTTAATCAAAATGACAATCTTAATTGTCTTATGCTCAGCAATCCAATAAACTACCAAACTGTGAACCAAATAAAATGAATAAAGAATTTGTCTCACACTTTTCTAATTTTTCTGCCCAGATCCTGATATTCTTAATCCGAACCCCCCAAGTCAAATCACCATTGCTTTTGACAATACAGCTAGATTTTTTCCTAAATTCTTAACCTTTAATGAATCCTCGAACCCGAATTTTACACCTTTCAAAAAAAAGTCCCCAAGATATGATCTTATTACAGCATAGATTCTAGAAAAGCTTCCTAAGAAAATAAAATAGTCTTGTGATGTATAAATTTAACACCATTCTTCGTACAATTAAAATATAAATTCAGTGGAAATTCTGTTATAAATCCTGTCATAAGCCCAAAAAATCACAATCATATCATCCTTTAGGATTTCTTCCCCTCTCCTCTAAAATTTTTGAAAATTAATAAACTTATTGTTCCATTAATTCATAAAAAAGACATTATACCAAATTACGAATTCAGCTTCCATTCTGAGCATTCACCACCAACTAACTTCATTGTGTTGTTAACTTCCTTGTCATTAATCTTGAAAAGGTATGTTACGCTGCTGGCACTTTTCTAGACATCAGTCAGACTCTTGATAGGGTTCAACAAAATAAAATGTAATTTTCAAAGTTGGCTCATTAGATGAGGCTTGAACACACATAAAATAGGGTTTCCACATTTTCCTGAAAATCCAAAGTATTATTTTTCTTAATAATAGACAGAATGATACAAACAAAATTAATAAAACATAAAAATAAATTATAAATCTAACCAATAAATAATATTTTTAATTACTTTATTATTGTTAAACAATTACAACTGCAAAACTATAACAAGTTACACAGCTTGAGCTACAAAACTTGTTATAATTTCCATATAAAATTAAAATCAATGACAGGCAAAACTAATTATTTTTTTTTTTATTTTGATTTAAAAATGGACAACAACCACTGGTTTCTAGATTAATTTGTTTTACTAAAACTGGATTTCTACTTTCTTTTATATTTGGCATCATGTAAGTAAATGTGAAATGACCATTGGAGATTAAAACAAAATATAACACAGATGTAAAGGTGTAAAAAAATGTTAAAAAACAACTTACTTGTGACTGAACACAACAGTAGGTATCCAATGATATTTTTGGTAATCTAAAGATTTGATTACCAGAAATCAAATCTAGTAAAATATTGCATAGCCCATAACCAATTAAATTTTGAGTCCGCCCAGAATGAAAAAAATTATTAATTGTAAAAAAAATTCTATAAAAAAAAGTTTAGTTAACAAACATTTTAGTTTTTGATACTTAACTTATGTTAGCATTAAAGAAACTGCAATATCTTTAACCATTACGTGACTTATATATTAAAATGATGCATCAAGAGTGGAAAATACAAATCATACATTCCACTTTCAGCTCAGTATTTCATAAATTCCTGGAATTTTGGTTCAGAATTTGTAACGAATAAGACATTTAACAAATAAATGTCCTAAAGTGCATTGATTTATGCATCAGTAAAAATCTCACAGTGGACAAGTTACCATACATCTTAAAATGAAATGTTTATTATACTGTATTTCATATGTTCAATAAAAAACTATTACTGTAAAAATATTTTTAAAATTAAACTTATTGAGTACAAAATATTTGGTTTCAAAGCTATTTTTATCAATTAGAAAAAAATAAAATTTAAAAATAAGTTTGATGCCATAAGAAATAATTATTTTTAAATCTTCATTATTTCTGTCTTAATGTTATTTTTTCAGTCTAGAGGTGCCTTCTCTTAAAACTATATTTTCTGTGTTCATTGTTTGCATGAATTGATGAAACATAATTTATATACTCATAATTTCAACAAGTTGTATTTATAAAACAATTAACTCTTATAAAAAAACTATTGATTACACTATAAAAAAAAAAATTAAAAATGTACACTCAAGAATTTTTATGGTAAAAATTTTACCATGTATTGTTTATATAAGCTACACTGTAATTATTATTTTTTTTCTATCTTATAACACAAACGAACAGAAAAAGGCCAAACTTAACCAAATATACTTGTAATAAATGTATATACCAAAGCAGTAAAAAAATTAATAATTCAGATCTCATATTAAAAACTGTGTGTATTACCATATAATTAATGCCATGTTTTTTTTTTATTATTTAATAAATTTAGCAATAAATATGTTTGAATTTTTAATCCAGTAAAATAAAGTGTGACATAATTATCTTGATATTAAACACTTATTTTTTTTATACAGGAACATCCCTGATTTACTTAGTATATCCTATTACACTGTTCACTGCTATAAGTACCTGGATTACAGACAGTAATTTAAGTAAACTTGACTGGATGAATTACATTTATAATCCTTTAACGGAGCCTTGTACTAGTGGTACACTTAATGCTCTTAAAAATAATTATTTTTCAAATAACATTTCAATTTTTTAACTTCTGCTTAGTTTATAACAAACACAAATCTTTTTCTCTTACTACAAAAAAGAAACTAAATTAAGTTTCATTTATTGATAAGAGAGGTGTTCCAATATAGTATAAATATGTAGTCAGTATTAATATTCTTTCATTAGAAGTACTGATATCCACCTTCATGAATAAATGTTATGAAAACAGAATTTAAAAAAAAATACATTTAAAAGTAAACTTTAATTTTTAAATTTTGGAAAATTTTTCAAAATTGGATTTAATTTAATTTTTAATTTTTTATTAATATCTTATATTTTCAAATGTAAGGCACTCAAAGAATAAAATTCCACTATTTGCATTTGAAAAACATTGACAAGAAATATGAAAGGTTAAGAAATCAGAATTCTAATGTAAAAAAGAATGCAAATTAACAAGTCAAGAAAATTACTTCCTAAGTATTAGCTAGTCATCAGGAATTCAGAAGTAGGTATTACTTTTTACAAGTTTCCAACTAGTTTACTAGAAGTGAATTATTTCTTACTTTGTATATCAAAATAGTTTCACGCTGTAGATCATTATGCTATGCTATAACCAACATTAAGTAACAATGATGATAGAATAAAAACAAACTTAAAAATAAATTCCCTAATAAGCAAAAAAATAAATACTTTTTCAATTCTTTTTAAAAATTTTATTTTTTAAATCAAAACTAAAAACAACTTACTAACTGATAATTTAGACTTGGCTTTAACAATTTTCAAAATGTAAAGAATTTAAAAAGTATTTATTTTAATCTGATTTTTAGAATAATTTATAGTTTGATTTTAGGGTTATTTCTTAATTTTTTTTATTTTTTTACTTTTTAAGTTCTTAATCTTTTTTAAATGATTATTTTATCCTTTATAACATGGAGATGACTACAAAAACTATGTCCAGAAAATAAGCTGTTTTCTGACTACAAAAATTATGCCCAGAAAACAAGCGGTTTGCAAAAAAAATGCAGACAAGAAACCAGTGCCTAGGTAAAAATAAGCAAAGAAATCCAAAGACATGACATTAAAAAAAAACTAAAAAACTATTGAGCAGGAGCTAAGGCTTCTGAAATGTGAAAATATGTTTTCCCTGACCACTGGATCAGTTGGCATGGCCCTATCATAAAGTTTGTTTGGGATCCAAGGTCACTCGATCTGACCCCATGTGATTTTTATCTTTGGTGATTTTGTAAAGGATCTTGTTCCTACCTACTAATCTACCTGATTTAAGGGATGGAATTGAAGTAGCTGTTGCTTCTATTAGTCCAGTCGTGCTGGTTAAAGTATGGGATGATCTCTCCTATTTGTTGGGTGTGTGCCACGTGAAGAAAGGTGCTCGCATTGAACACTTAAAAAAACTGTAAGTGTTACTCTTTCATTTTATTTGCGATTAATTACTGTAAGTCAAAATTAAGAGATATTGAATAGCTTTAGAATTTCCAATATTTGTTTTTGTACAAATAATAAAAAAGAGCATTTTATCACAATATTTGTTCTTTATAAACAAACAATGTAACACTGGTACTGAGCATATTCTATTTTGATAATGGACTTTGTTTTAAAAGAGCTGTAATAAGGTAGAAATCAAATGGAGAAAAAAAAATTAGACATTTGCTTAAAAAAATGATCATTAATCTTCAGGGAACTTCAGGATTAAGATTAATAATTAAACAAAATTACATGATACCAACTTCTTTAAATTAACAAATTATTTATTTAACTTTAATTAAAAAAAAAAAAAAAAATGGCACAATCTATCAGAGTATTTTTTTCAAGTGATGGGATGGCTGAAATATAATGCACACTGTAACATAATTGGAGAAAAAATGCACACAAAATGACAGGTGCTGCCATTTTAGTTTCATTCCCCTACTGCTAACAATTCAAAACTCCCCTCTCATTTTCTGTCAGTAGTTATTCTTATGGAGTTGTATATGCCTGTTATGTAAAAGTTTAAAACAATAAGTGAATAAGTGAACTTTAGAGCCGTTGATCATTGACTAAAAGCCATTTATGATGATGAAAGATGGCAGGTATGGAATACTGCCACTAGGTTTGCCACAATAAAAAATATTCAAAACACAACCCTCTGCAAAAAAAGTTTGACAGTATTCAGAGATTCCAAACACATGTGCTAGACTGCTAGACTGATTACCGGCAAGCTTGATTGTACATTCATCTGAAAATTGAATGTAAATTCTGTGATATATAGAGACGTTAAAACACCTAAGGATACGTGTGTGTTGAACTCGACAATCCATGGAGCCTATAATTCTGCAACACAATAATGCTCAGCCACACACATTGCATACTGCGTATAACTGCCAAGGCTTTACTGTAGTTGAAATTTGAACCTATTTCACGCACTCCATACTCACCAGATTAAGCACCCTGTAATTTCCACTTCTTTCTATAATTAAAGAGGATTAAGAGTATTCATTCCCCACAGATGATGAACTGAAGAATGCAGTAAGGTAGGTCATGAATCAAGACTCCCAGCATTCTTCATTGAAAGAATGAGAAAACTGGATTTGGATTGGGAGAAATGTGCAGCTATAAATTGTGACTAATTGGAAAGATAACCTTTCTTATTAGTTAAGCAGTAAATATTTTATTACTTTTTAAAATACTATCTCTTCAAAACTGGTTTTCCTTTGTAGCTTCTATGTATTTTTGAAAAGAATATACTTTTAGATTATAAAACAGACATTATTTATAATTGTCAAAAGGAACACAAAGGAAATATGAAGAAGAAAAAGTCTGTTAAAGTTTACAGTGAATGTGTAAAACAATCTATTTAAATTTCACTACAGTCTAACTGGTTAAGATTTTTCCTTTATTTCTATTTATATATTTGAAAATAATAAATAATTATTATTACAAATAGATTTTAAAAAATGTTTTATTCATAATATTAGATGAGAAACAAAAAAAAAGCATAGATAAACGTAGACAAGTTTACTGGGGCAAATGTATAGCCAACCATATAAAGAGGGAATTTTTGTTGTGTTGTCTACCAGGCTCCAAAGGGTTAAATCAATTTTTTTATTAAATAACTTCATTAAAATGAAGTTATTTTAATACAACATCCATGGTGTAGAGTTAGCAATCTCGGCCTTTCATATTGGGGTCCTAAGTTCAAATCCAGGTCAGGCATGACATTTTTCATATGCTACAAAATTCCATTTACACATTCCCACGTATAAAAGCTTCTGTGATGAAAAACTCATATCAAGCAAAAAAAAAAAAAACTCTATATTAAAATATATTTCAATCAGTTTAGCTTTTTCAAAAGAATAATATTTTTAATAATTTTCACTACTGACTGTGGTAGACAAAAAGTAAGTAATGCTACCTAAATTATTAAAATTATCTACCGCCTATACCTAACACTTCAGTATTCAATTGTCTATTTTCTCATTAATAACAATTTTGTGTAGATGAGTCAGGAGAAAATGATGATATTAACATCATAGTTACTGCACTAACATAAACAAAAACATGGAGTAAACAAATGAAAGCAAATTGTAAATAAATGCACTTCTGTTTTATTTTATTTCTAACAAATGAAATAAATATTTATTTTACACAGATTTACTTTTAAGTATGCTATAAATTTTGGTGGAAGATTAATGTGTAAATTACAGTTAGTGGTGAAAGCAGTGTGGAATAAGTCAAGCTGCTGTTTATCTAAACGTTTTTAGAAATTCATATATTAAACATCTCCAATCTTTTCCTTTGATGCTTGGAATGGGCTATTCAGCTCAGCAATTATGTAGGCCAATCTATACTTTACATTAATTGGTAAAAAAAGTAACAGACACTAATATATATATATTTTTTTTTAATTTAGACAAATTGTTTTTTGTCCTTCAAGGTTATAATGACATTATGTCATGTTTAATTGAAGTTAATACATAGCATAACAAAATGTAATAAAATTCTTTAAAAAAAGTTATTTAATAAAACAAAGAGAGAAAGTAACAATAAAATTTAAATTCAAAAACTATTAAAACATGGAATTTTTTTAACAGTAACATGTTTAAGTTTTGGACTGACAACAGAATAAGGAAACTCTTTCATTCCATTGCAAGCAGCACCATATTCTCCAGAAACATTAGCTGCTATAACTGCACCAAAAAATTTAGGATAATATTGAGCAATACGTTTGATTGCAGTTTCAGCAGCTTCAGTAGGTGATGCACCTCGACGCATTTCTTCAACAGCCAAAAAACTGAAATCCACAGAACAGACATTATTATAAAAAATGAACATTCATGGCAACAAAAAAAAAGTAAAATGTAAGTTACTGGAATAATGGCCGAACAACTTATAGAACATTAACAAAAATTAAATATTGTATCTGATGGTAAAATATGTTTTCATATTTTTTTTTTATAAATAATGTTCAGAAAAGTATGGAAATTCTAAAAATCATTAACAGTATTCATGAACTCACATACAGAATAAGAGGAACACTAATTGCATTCAGTTTTGTGGAACATATTGGCAAAGAAAGTATTTCATGCATTTTAATTTAATTATTGACACGCTCAAATGTAATTTTATATTATAAAACAAACAACAAAATGATAATGAAGGTATTTCTGAAACTATGTTCTCTTAAAATAATAAATCACAAAAATCTTCCTTGTATTTATTGTTTAAATTGAAATCATTGATTTGATTAATTATGCAGGCAATTTCAAAGAATGTAATCTGAATTTGGCAATGTAGATTTGAACTGTCTTTTCAAAACATAAGCTTCAAATTACAAAAATATTGAGATCATACTAAATTCTAATAATTACAAAAGAGGGTGATGAAAGTGATTTCTAAAATGAAATTACAAGTTTGTTTCAACTGCTAATGAATAATGTAAAAATTTACCCACAGATAATTTTACACCATCATTCTAGGCTGTACTTTTTGAAACCCATATTATACATAATGTCATCTTAGTATAAACATAATAAATAGTATATTGTCAGGATAATGACTGAAAGCATAAAAACAAATAATCTGACAGTTGAAGTTTTAATTTAAAATTACAATCAGCTAGTAAAAAAGTGTACAAAGTTTTAGTTGTTATAACTTTTATAAACAAAAATTAAAAAAATAACATAATTTAACAAATTAAACCTTGCTCTGTTTTATATTATTTTGTTAAGAACTTGTTTAATCAAAAGAAATATACCATTTACATTTGCAGAAAATGATTGGAAATCCAATATTTTTTTTTTTTTAATTAAATTTTTATTACATAAACATGCCATATAAATCATGATGAATCAATATGCAGTTAATATATTAATACAGATTTTTATTGTTAAACCTATCAGAATACTTTAAAGTTTGTGAAAAAATCCTAAGATATAACTTCATATATTTTGATGTCTGTAAGACGATGTCCACATTCTATTTACTAAAGTAATACACTTTCTAATTTGTGGGTGTGGCTGATAGATTTAATTTATGTCACCTCATTTATAAACCTCTCTTTATTCAATATAACATTTTTTCTCTACATTCAATATAACTATAACTTTCATAGTTTTTAATATCTGTGTGTGTGCGTGCACACACACAAGTTAGTCAAGCTAGTAAGCTACTCTTACTAGAGATAGTTTATATGTGAATTGATGATCTCCTCCCTCTCCTTTTTGAATCTTAATATTCTATTCTTCTCTGGGTGAATGTTTTGGAAATAGGATCAACTGCCATCTTGGTTATATCTGTGACACCATGGTGGCTCTTCTAAAATAACAGCCATTTCTTTCTTGAGTTCATAAGGGTGGTAAAACCTATTTTCTGTGCTTGAATATCTATACAAGAATGCTGATTATCTAGAGATTGAATGAGAAGTTAAAAAATACTAATTGAGGTTTCTACTGAATGAACCTACGTCTCCTATTCTTTACAAAATCAAACTAATATACAAAGCATGTGTATAAGAAATTTTTTTTTTCCTGGGCGCATAACGAGGTGTTGTTATCAGCACCCGGATTCAAAATTACAATAGCATATAATTATCAATTAAAATTTACCTTAAAAATTAAACAGATCTAAAACGCCTATGTGGTATGCTAAACGTGAAATGAAACCAAAATAAAGACAATAATAACAATATTAAAACGCACATAAATACCATACATGGGCAAAATACATTATAGGAATAATCAAATATGTGAATATAGATACATAGCCTTTAGAAACAACACGCATTCAATACCATCGCCATGTTGTTCCCTAAAATATTATGGATGTTAGCCCCTAATTTAAATTTCCAACACAATGCTGTGTAAAAGATACAATCCGTAACTATGTGTTGTACCTTTAGATGGCAGTCGTGGTGAACACAATGCATCGGTCCGAGTCATGAGATGTTCTAGAATGAGTTTAGTGTGCTCTAGTTGCAAGTGGCAAATAATAACTTCCTCTCGATGGTAACTCTTGAATGAAGAGCCCCACAGTGATATAGTGTTTTTAATTAGACAAAGTCTGTCGAAGTTGTCAATGGTAGCATTCCATTCATTTTGCCACTTACCACACTCCACCCTCTTCAGAAAACAGATAAGATTGTCAAAAAATAACACAATTATTGAAAGGAGGCTGCAAACAAGCCTCTTTTGTCGCACACGCTCATCAATGCTTGAAATTCCATTATGACTGAGGACCAGCAGAAGGTCACACTTGTATTATGCAGTCATTTCAGAGATAATGGACTGTATTTCAAGTACAACAGGATGTTTAGAGTTGATGTCACTAATTGCCTGTAAGGCACTCATGGAATATGAACAGGCAAGTACGTGTCATATGTTGGGCTAATAATACTTGTCTCATTAATAGCGTAAAACGCCATGAGGAAAACACTGGCAATGGTGAGAAGGCCAAACATGAACGTTCTATTGCCGACCAAAAAAGTACATCCAACTGAGTTATCGTGTTTAAAGACATTGGTTTAAACAGATTATGTCCTTTATCTATATAAGCTAAGATAAGAACATCTGCTTCTGTTTAAATGATATTTTGTACAAAATTGTGATTCAATACTTGATAAATATTTATTATAAATCTATTTACATAAAAATATCATCCAGATTGATTGATTCAGTAATGTCCAGCAAAACTACTGAAATTAAGTTGATGAAATTTTGTATAAGTGTTCTTCTTATGGCGTAAGTGCATACTAAGAAAGTTTTTTAAATTCCGTGTTTAAAGGGTTAAAATAGAGTGAAAATGAAATTTACTACTTTTTTAATTTCTTAGTAACAAATGAAGATATCAACTTGATTTTTGGTGTGTGTGAGCATGTAAATATCTAAAAACTAATTTCTATAATTTTTGAAATACTGAGATAAAAGGGTCAAAATGAATTACAATTTTTTTTTTAAATGTGGCTACATTTTTTAATTTCTAAGTAACAAATGAAGATATAAACTTGATTTTTGATGTGTGTAATTTTGATGGTTGTCTGCAAGTGTGACCTGGTATCTGTAAAAACAAGAATTCACTAGACTGGGGCTTGCAAATACAATTCAATAAATAGCTAAAAACCATTCTTTGGTTTTTTTTTTAATTAAAATTTTTTAAGGGATGTGTTGGTGTACAGCATGGCGGCTCAACTAACACAACCACTATTACTGTACATGCAATGTCACTGGTTGCACCTGCCTTTGGTTACTTGACTAAATAACATAAAATAAAAGTAATTAAACATTTTTTTAAGTAATGTAAAACGAAGTTCAGTCACTTCCTAGAGGAATTTGTTGAATCCACCGGGTTGATCGAGTGGTCGAAATCAAGAGTTCTAAGGTTCAAATCCCAGTAAAAGCAGTTACTTTTATATGGATTTGAATACTAGACAGTGAATACCAGTGTTCTTTGGTGGTGGGGTTTCAATTAACCACACATCTCGGGAATGATCAACCTGAGACTGTTCATGATTACACTTCATTTACATTCATACATATCATTCTCATTCATGCTCTGAAGTAATACCTTATGGTGGTTCTGAAGGCTAAACAGAAAAAGAAAGAAGTTGCATTTGTTGCGTAACGCTAACAACCAAGCAAAATGCATTTTTACCTGTTTGAAGTACGTAACCAGTTATATCTAATATTTTTAAGACAGAGATTGATTGTTTTGAGATAATCCACATTCTTAGATGACTAAAATATTCAAGTCCTATACTGACCAAAGTGTCTCTGAAGAAATTACAATACACTGATATTTTTCTAAAAATTGAATATGCTTAAATTTTTATATATCATTATTAATCTCAGAAGCACGAGTTTAATGAACACGGAGGGGGCCAAGAGGCAGAGCTCATTTTTAGGCGAACCAATGCGGTCCTCATCATGAACATGGTGAGGCCATTTTTAAACTGTATGTACCAATGCCTCACTCCACCTTCACTCATTATTCCATCTCATACACCTCACAAAGTTGCTGATGAATTTCAATTGGTTTGAGGTTTTTTGTCAGTAAAAACCTAATTACTGAACACACCTCACAACTCACAGGAGTTTCTATTGTATACCATATATAATAGATAATATTATAGATTTTAGGTGTAGGGAGTTGCTAGGTACAATTTATATGACTGCTAGACCTATTGATATTAGCACAAACAAACAAAGTAGAAAAATCACAGTCCACACGCTACGACAGCTTGATGTGTACTGAGTGTAGAAATATTTTGATACCAACATGGCAGCTCTATCCCCACCCATCTCCACGCTAGGCACAAATGTAAGTTAACTTTTTGGACCGCCCTTGCCAATTTTACTTCCAACTTTTTTTTGGGCAAAAATTCTTTTCGGTTATAAATAAAAATTTACAAATTGGTTCTTTATCATGGAAAATTAATAAAATTAGTTAAAATCTAAATAAACTACAAAACACAGTGAAAAACCAATTTTTGAAAATCGCACAAAATCAACAGAAATTTTCATAAAAATATTAAAGCATAATTATGCAATTTTTGTAGCGATGCATGAAGAGTTAATTTGTTTACAGCAGTTATACAACAACACATACAACTACTGAACATATATTAATTCTCAATTAAAGTAGTAAAAAATGCCGAAACTGCTGTAATAATTACAGATCCCCTTGACTTAATAAATATTTTTACAGGAAGTAAGTTAAATTTCTATTTACTGTTGTCAAAGCAGATTAAAATGTAACAAATAGATTATAAAAGAAGAAATATTAATTTAAGGACATATGTTAAATACAAATATCTATGGAACAGAAAAAGCAAAAATTAAAAAATACCTAGGTAGAAAGCGCATCATAACATCACCATCACCAGTTGCTGCAGCACCTCCTACAGTTGCATCAGCGTAACCTCCAGCACCAGGGATTGGTGCATCGCCCACACGGCTACAGAGAAAAATTAAAAAATACATCATTATATTTTATAACTTACTGCTGTTTTATATATTACTGTACTAAAGGTATTAAAAAAAAATGTTAAACTAGTATTAAAAAATTTTTTTTGTATTGGAAAAATCATTAACAAAATACACTCTTAAAAACTACAAAAAAGACAGCTATTAAATTTTAATTAACACTAAGTAAAAGGAAATCTACCTTTCTTCATTAAACAGTAAATTTCAGACAAAGATGAGCAAATGATATTCAACAATAAGAAAATTCTGGGCCTGGATAAGATTGTAAACCACATCCTCCAGTTATTACCTTTGTATGTGTTCTTCTTCTATGAGGTAGAATTGAAGAAGTTGATTTTGATACTGTATATTATTTAATTCTGATACAGTATTTAGTACCATCAATCAAAACTTTAATTTTTAGTCTCCTAAAAGTTAATCAATGTATAATCTGTAAGTTGCAATGTAGAAAGTAACACAGATGTTTTTCAATTAAAATTCACAAACATATATAGATAAAAAATTTACCCAGGAATCTTGTGGTTAGCACCATTAGATGACGTTCCAACAGCTATATTTTTATTATTATCAACAGCTATCATTGTTATAGTATCATGATTGTTTTCATTGATTAATCCATCCTCTGGTATTTCATTACACGAGTTATAATCTAAATCACTGGGTTTATATGGACCACAAGATGTTTTTGGATCTGGTGTAACATTCTGAAAAGTGACAAAAAATAAAAAATGAATGGGTAACAAAAAAAAGTAGTTGTAATTTAACATTAACATGTATATATAATTAAATCCTAAACAGTATGACAAGTCAAATAACTTAAACTTAGAATTGACAGAATTGTGAAATGGAAATGTTACAAGAAAATAAAAGAAAGATGTACTAGATGGTAAAAAGTAAGTTACCCTAATTATTATTATTATTAATAAACTAATAAGAAATAAATTAAGAAAAGTAGTTCTTTATTATTACATATTTAAAACTTCAGAGAAACAAGTGTGGTTCTTCTACTGTTATGTATTCTAGGAGCATTTAATTCCTGAATTACATGTAATTCAGTAACATGTAACATGTTTTTCAAAGTTTTGTCCTGATTTATACAGATGACACAACCTTATGGAAGAATGAATGTTTCCTTCTTTTGTTGCTGGTTTAATTGAGGAAAAATGAGTTACACAATGCAGCAGAGAATATTCACTGTTTCACAATACATTAGATGTGCTAGTAATGCCCAGACCCAGAATGTCTTCACAAAAAATTAAAAGTAAAAGATGCACAAAACAAGTCCTCCATCAAGCGGCTGTATGATAAGTTCCAGTAGACAAGGAATGTGACAGATGCAGCCAAAAGTGGTTGACTGAAAATGCTAACACCAGAAAATTTGATCAATATGCAAGATACATATTCTGTTAGTTCCAAGAAGTCTGTGTGACACCTATTTAGCCAGTCTGGTCTCTCCATTGGTAGTGCTCACGTGGCATTGTGCTAGTGTTTAAGAATGCATCTATATAAAATTCATGTTATTCATGAATTGTTACCTGCATACACTGGAAACATGAACTTTGATCTAAAGACTAACCCCAACAGACACACAAAAAAAGTTAAAGTGGGCTATGAATTTAAACCTGATCAGACATCCATTAAAAATGATGAATGTTTGGGATGCTTAAAAATGACTGTGACTGCAGAAATCATTACAAAAATCCACAATCCTGTATTAAATGATCGCCAATTGAAGGTTTCCGAGCTAGCTGAAACTGCAGACTGTGTCCACTACATTTTATATGATGTTTTAGATATGAAAAATTTCTCTGCTTGATGTGTGCCATGTTTGTTAACAGTCAACTAAACACTTCTCAAGGATGTTTATACCTAACTTAAATGCAATTCTGCTGAATTTCTTCTTTTCTTCTAACAATAGATGAAACAGATTCTTAATTACATGCCAGAGACCAAACAGTGATTGGCACCGGGTTCAAAGTGTCCCAAAGAAAGTGGAACGGTTCCATTTCCAGGAAAAGTCATAGGTAAGGTTTTTTGCAATTCTGATGGTGTAGTGTTCATATACTACCAAGATAATGGTAGCACCATCACCGCAAAGTATTATGCTTCACTAGTGGACCAATTGAAGGGTGCTATTGAAGACAAATGTCCACATCCAGCCAAAAAGAAAGTTCTTTTTCACTACGATAATGTGCCTGCACACAAGTATCCATTTTTTGCTGCAAAACTTCACGGCCTATGTTTCAAAGTGCTTTCATATGCTTCAAATTTACCAGATTTGGCTCCCAATTATAATTTCCTTTTCTAAAACCTGAAGAAATGAGTTCCATTAACTTCAAATATTGAGGTCAAAACTGAGACAACTGCTTATTATGCAGAGTTGGACAAATCACATTATAGTGAAAACATTAAAAAGTCATCGGTTTAAATGTATCAAACTAAAAAGTGACTACATTGAAAGATAAAAAAATAAATTCTAAATAATCTTATGATTTCTGTCAGGCTGAGAACTTTCTGAACAGCTCTCATACATCAATCCATACTGTTCCAAGTGTAAAGTTTTTACAACAGAATGACTACTGTTGTATCAGAACATAAATTCTTCCAGTTGTCTTTTAAATCTTCTTTGAAAAAGGTTCAGAAATAATAAACAATCCATAATTAAAATTTTCAAAATTATTATGTTCACTAATGTTACAAAATCTGAATTCATTATCGTTAAATTCCAGAAATATCAGTGCCATGTTACTATCTTTTAAAGTTTTATTAAACATTTTTAGAAATAAGAAATAAATAAAAGGAACACAATAAAATACAATTTAATATGTAGGTTCCATTTTTAAGTCACTGACACACATATAACAATGCAGATATATCAATAATAGTGTTCAATCAAGACAAAGCCTAATAAAGAATATATCATGACATCAACTGATCTTTTTCAGAATTTTTCATTTTACAGAAATAAACAAGAAATGTCATTTACATTTACTTTAAATTTTATACTGATAAAAATTCAAGATTTGCTGTAAGTAAAGTTAAACCAAAAAATATCATTTTCTACAATAATCATCAAATTTCTAGTACAGTCTCTAATGACTAGTTTATGAATTCTTCTACAGACAAAAAAAAATTGTAAATATTTAATGCCTATATAGTAAAAATGTTTTAACAATTCATTTTTTTATTTGAAACCCTCTCTTTAATTGCAATACTTGCACATCCCTTCAAATCCTTACATTAAAGCTTAAAATTCCTTTACTGCGTAAGGTACAATCTAGAAATCTCTCTATGTAAATGACTCAGTTGTCAAGTGATTGTATTTATAATCACAGTTCAATAATAAACAAACCGAATTAAGGCTTACAAATGTAACATATTTTTCATTAAATAATCAATTTTATAAATTAAAAAAAATCAAGTGTCTAAAGCTAAATCGAACTGAAATCAATAACATTAAATCCCAATATCAAGGTTATGGATAGAAAACATTTTTTTAATGGTGTAACCAGATCAATTTTATGTTACGGTGCAAAAGTGAGAGAAGGTTAAAATATGATAAGGACGAATTTGAATTAAAGCTTTTATCAACACTTTTAATCTTCCAATAAATATACCAGACTACACTATTTATATAGACTAGATTACAACTGATATTTTCATTTAATATGAAGTTATATCATCTTTTATAAAAAAGTATTTAAGCTTATCATCCAAATAGTATAATTATAATTTTTAATACTAGTAACAAAAACCCATACTACTGATCAGATTGAAACTTGGTTTCAAAAAATTTGATTAAGTCGAAAATTTTGATAAATATTATTGTGAATCTGCACCACTGATTAGAATAGTTTATAAGTGGTTTCAAAATTTCTGAAGTGTTCATTTGAGCACAAGTGAAGGCGAATGTTCTGGACACCCTATTGAGGTCACTACTCCAGAAATTATCAATAAAATTCATGATATGTTGGATGATAAAAGAATGAAGATGCATGAAATTGCTAGTGCTGTGGTTATTTCGACTGAATAGCTGGGTAATACTTTGCATCAATATTTCAACATGAAGAAGCTGTTCACAAGATGTATGTCACAATTGCTGACAGTTGACCACTAACGACATCACGAGAGGTATTTCATAAGCGATTTGCAGCTGTTTAAGTCAAATCCACAGGATTTTAAGCTTCCTTTCATCAATGCAGATGAAACATGAATACACTACTACATGCCTGACACCAAGGAAAAATCCAAACAATGGGTTGTCAGCAGGGAGTCTGCATCAAAGAAGGCAAAGACCATTCCTTTATTCGGAAAGATTATGGCGACTGTCTTTTGGATTCCCAAGGGATAAACCTAGACTATTTAGAAAAAGGTTCAATGGTTACAGGCAAATACTATACATTGTTAATGGATCATTTGAAAATTGAGCTGCAAGAAAAAGATCCACAGTTAGCTCACATAAAGGTTCTTTTCCAGCACAATACTGCACCTGATCACTCCTCTGCAGTTGTGGCTGAAAAATTGATAGTTACTGTTTAAACTCAATCCGTACACCTCCTATTCTCCAGATTTGGCTTCTTTGGATGTTCCCTAAAATGAAAAAATGACTGGGAGGGAGAAGTTTTTATTCAAATGAGAAGATAAGTGCAGAAATAAATGCCTATTTTGCACAGTTGGAACACTTCTGTTATTTGGAAGTAATCAACAAAGTGAAGCAGCACTGAATGAAATGTATAAGCTTAAAGGAGATTAGAATGAGAAATAAAAGATGTTTATTTCAAAAAATTATGTGATTTTTATTTATACAGACTTTTCAAATCCCCCTCCCCTGTATATTTTACACTACATTAGTAATGATCAACACTTTCAGACAGCTTTACCCAAGAGTACAGTTGGCAAATATATCTAATTTTTTTTAATTCATGTACTTTTGTAATTTTTTTTTTTTTTTTTTTTTTTTTTGTAAAAAGATGAATTACTATTACTAACATGATTGTTTACAATCACAATACAAATACTAATCATAAGAGGAAATTGTTTATATTCCAGAATAGGAAGTTCACAAACATTTTGTCCTTTGATTACTGAATAACTCATCCACTATATTACTTTTCTGCACCAACATTTTTTCAAAGCAGAATAGTGGAAATAACCAATTATAATTTATCTGTTAGTTGAGAAATAAGTGTATGAGAACTGATTTTTTGCTTGGTGTGAGACTTAAACCTATGGATCTAAAACGTAATACAGATGTATTACATTTTAAATTAGGTAACTGTTTTTATCATGTATGCAATTAACATCTTTTATTTTCAAGAATGGCTTCTAAACATAAAATTTTATCTTCGATAAAACTATCCAAGGTTTCTTTGGATAGAAGAACAAATAGAACTGCCTGGAAGCAAAAGGAAGGGAAGGTAAATAACATTTTCATTCTAAAGAACGTTTCTTTTCATATATATTCTATAATTATTATTAATAATTATAGAATTGAAAAAATTAAACCAATGATTTCAAAGAAAATGTTGTATCCAAACATAACATTAGTGTTTGTCTACATTACTCACTGTCCAGAAATTGGGTTGACAATGTTTCTTTTTCCATTCTTCCCATATTCGATGTGATTTTTCAGTGGACAAAGACTCTTGTTTAAAATTCATAGATTTGGCAAATTCTGTAGCCAACTCACCCACCAAAATGGAATGTTGTGTATTTTCTAAAACATGTTTAGCAACACCAACAGCATTTTTTACATTCCTTAATCCTCCAACAGCACCAACATTCATGGTATTACTTACATGGTAGGTAAAACAAACATAAAATGACATGAAAAAAAAATATAGATTAGATTAATAAAGTAAGTGTAATTGTACAGATAAAATATAAAATGAATAATTTAAAAGCACAGGATCTTAGAAGTGAGACAAAAAGTTTTTTTTTTATAATATTAGGATGGAAATTAGCAAAAGAAAAAACAATTCACATTAAATAAAAAAAAAAAACAAAATGATAATATACTTTTACAGTAAAGAAGGCAAGTGTTATATCAAACTATAACATTAAATTAAGAATATACTTTTAAAACAAACCGAAGCAGTGAATATATAGCACTGTTATTTTAAAATGTTACGCTGTCTGTTACATGATTGATGAAAATGAGACACTAAGATACATAAGTAACTTAATTGAGGCAGATTTGTTAACTAGGAGTAAATGATATTTAGTGCTCAGTCTATTTCTAAGGTGAATAGAGTGAAGGACAGTTCACAAAGAAAGCTACGCTAAACTCAATTAAACCTTACTGTGCTAATGTTTAGAGAAATAGACAGTGTATATTTAAAATGTTACTTCCATGTTTAAAAAGATGGTATTATTTTCTTTAAATACGATTATACCATTTTCAGTATTGAATTTTATCTCATGTTGGGTTATTTATAACATTTTTGGTTCTTGCACAAAAGATATCTGTATATCCCACAAGAATGGTGAATTTTTAACCTCCTTTATTGTCTTAACATTATGTAATCCATAATTAGGCAAAAAATATGTTTGATATTATCTTTAAATATTACAAGAAGCAGCTGATAAGTAAACATAGTAGCACATAATCTAAGCACAAAACATCATACAGAGTGATGCATGCTGTTACATGCATCACTCTGTAAGTGATGATGTTTTGTGCAAACATCATGTTAGTCCCTCCAGAAACTTATAAAGTTTCTATGAAGCTTTGGCATTTTTCATTTATGAAAAATCTGATATGGACACCCATGACTTCCTTGTACACCTGTTAAATTACATATACACAATTTTTTTTCAACAAGCATATAAAATTCTATTTCATTAATAACTTCTGATATTTTTTCATATTTTTTTATATTTTATTTTTTTTATTGTTATTATTTATTGTAAAAATTTTGTTACAATCAAAGGTTAATAATTATTAATAAATATTTAAATTAAAAAAAAAAGGAGAAGTCAGATTTGAACCAATGTGTCTCCCCTTCTAAGATCCATATATTTCATTAATTAAAATGTTATTTGGCTTTAACTCTGGGACCAATCAAAATAAGTACCACTAATGATATACTGTTGAAAAGCTCTCAATAGGTTTTATTACTGCAGTTAAGAAAAAGTCCAAAATCCAATATTTTGGATTTTGATATTTTTTGGACACTTTCGGTCAAGTCGATTGCAAAAGAGGAGGTGCACAACTAAATGTTACAACAGTCCTAAATCCAAAATTTCAAAATTCTACGGCTAATAGGTTTTGTATTATGCGAGATACATATGTATGTTCGTACAAACATATGTATGGATGGCTAAAACGTAAGGTATGGATAAATATGGAGGGATGGTCAAAATGGATATTTCTGTTAAAATCTGAAAACCAAAATTTTTCGCGATTACAATACTTCCTTGTACGTAAAAATTTCTTGCTTGACCAAGATTCAAACCCAGGACCTCAGAATAAAAGGCCGAGATGCTACCACTCTGGCACAGAGATCAGAAAATTTAAAAAAGAATAAAAAAAAAAGATAAAATAGTTTTAATTTTTTAGTCATTTTGTAAATCTTTTCTGAATTCATTTTATTAATTTTTAAATTTCTTCTTCATTTTATATAAAAGTTTAATTTCCCAAAGAGTTAAAATCTAATTTTTTATTTACAAAACAGAATATTTTTTTGTATTTTTCAATATATTGGGTATAATACGATTCCTTGATTGTATATGTTGCTGATACAGCAACATTGTTTATATTACATCTAGATTCATTTAGGCATTACTAGATTAATTTCTTAACAAGTACGAACTCTGGTTTCAAAAGTGTAATGGAAAAAAAATTATGAGAAATTTATGGTGATTTTCATTCTTTGGGCAAAGATTTTCTTGCTCTTTCTACGGAATAATAGTTTTTTAATAATAAAAGATGTTTTAAACTCAATGTTATCTGCACAAAATGAACTTTGAAATTTTTTACACCGTTAAAAAATACCAATGCAATTACTTATATAAATTCTATTATACTCTTAAGTTTCTATCAATATCAACAAAAAACTAATTGGATACATTAAATACTTTTTTTTTAATAATTGTATGTCTACCATTTCTTATAATAAAATGTTATAATTTAGTTGCACTTATTCTGTTTTTTCAGAACAACTGCAACATAATTATATCTTTTTGAAAATTATTGAAAATACTAAAATTTAAAGATAAAAATAAATACTAACCTGAAAAAATAAATTTATTGGCTAGCTGCACTACTGGTATAAACCGCAAGTAAACAAAATTGTTTCAAAATCTTGTAATTAAAAGATTTATTCATCTATTGTTAATCAAAAAATTAAGACTTTTAATTCAGTAACTTTAGGAATGTCATGAATTATTAAATGGGAATAATTTTCTTCTCAACCATTACCTTTAAATACAATACAATACTATTTTCAAAAACTTTATGGATGATATTTCTGTAATTAAATTATTAATTTATTAACTAAAGTTTATTATTAAAATACAACAAAAGATAAAAAGATGTAATGGGATGGATATTAATGGCAGAGAACAAATATCATTTTTTAACGATATGTTAGCTAAGTATGATTAAGTTTCATTAAGGTAAAATGATGTTTATAGCATTTACAGCCCACCAGGCTGGTCTAATGGTTAAGTTGTTGTCCCAAATTAGCTGTTTAACAGCTGATTTTTGAAGTTGAATGTTCTGAGGTTCAAATCCTAGTAAAAGTTAGTTGCTTTTATATGGATTTGAATATTACACAGAGAATACCGGTGTACTTTGGTGGTTGGTATTCAATTAACCACATGTCTCAGGAATGGTCAGCCTGAGTCTGTGCACATGTGTACATGTTATTTACAATCATCCTTATCTCATTGGGCCATAGGGGAAGAGCTGCTTATTGTTCACTAGTTGAACAGATAATAATGTACACACCAGAAAAAACAAGAAGAAAAAAAGCATTTACTATTTTCACCAATTTCAGTTTCTACAAATTCCACCAGAGCGCAGAAGGAAATTCTAAAGATATTATTAATTCTAAAGAGGATCAACATGACTAGAGTGATTAGTCAAAGAACTCTGTTTCATTAAAGAGAGAGTCGATTTATGAAAATCTGTAAATCACTTAATAAAAAAAAATATTTTTAATCCTATTAAATGTTGGTTCTTTTCTGCATTATTATTATTATTAATTGCATTTTATTTAAAGAAAACCAGGAGGATTATCGTAAATTAAGCACAAATTTGTTCTTTCCCTGTTTTCCCAGTAGTACAATTTAAATTTTTCGTAACTTCATTAAAATATTATTTTAAGACACTCTTATGGTACAAAACATTTTCATGACTTCAATTAACAGAAAAAAATGTGTGAGGAAAAATGAATCTGTATTAAAGCTGCTAGCAATCTCAGCTGTCTGTCAGGAAAGAATGCAATGCTTCACAGAGATTCATAATGAAACAGCCATACAAACTACCCACAACATATAGCTGTTCCAATCTCTCAGAGTTTTAATGAAATTCGTTTTTCCTTCACAACTGTTTTTTCATCATGTGCTGTTAACAGAAGTTATGAATCTATGCTAATACTGTAATAGTGTTAAACATATTTAACAAAATTCTATTGTTAAATATTCTTAAGCATTCATTTTTTAATAAAATATTTTCATGAAACAATGAAATTACATTACTGGGAAAATAAAGAAAAAAACTTTAAGCAGTAATTATGTGGTATTTTTTATGCATAATTTACTGTAATTCCAAAACACTTTCTTGAAATAAGATGAAACTCACAAAATTGACTACAGAAAAAGATAATGAATTACTTTACAGTATAAACCCTAATTTTTTTCCATTACATAGTTCCTAAACAATTCTTTAAAGAAAAGCATTTTCATATTAAATACACTTTATGATAAATACAACATTATATTAACAAGATACAAGCTGACATACATATACTAATGTTTTATGAAAAATTTAAAACATATTTTCTTTCAGAATCATTATCAATATTCCCATGGGCATAAGAGTAGAGTAATGGATTACATAAAGAAGATAAAATAAATTTTAGAAAAACCACTGATTCTATTGAAACTTTGCAGACCTTTCAACGGAAACCCACCAGGTTGGTCTAGTGGTAAACGCATCTTCCCAAATCAGCTGATTTGGAAGTCGACAATTCCAGCATTCAAGTCCTAGTAAAGGCAGTTATTTTTACACAGATTTGAATACTAGATCGTGGATACCGGTGCTCTTTGGTAGTTGAGTTTCAATTAACTACACATTACAGGAATGATTGAACTGAGACAAGACTACACTTCATTTACACTCATACATATTATCCTCATTCATCCTGTGAAGTATTACCTGAAAGGTAATTACTGGAGACTAAACAGGAAAAAGGTTTATGCGAAGGTTCTAAAATGTCTCTGAAAATTTCAACCTTGTAGGATTTATAGAGACAAAGTAGCAGCTATCAAATAAAAACATCAATTACAAATAAATCACATTTTTTATTCATTACAAAATAGCTCCTAAAAATCATTATAATCAGATAATATATCGTTAAACAGCTGTTTAAATTGAATAAAACAATTTAATAATTAGTCACAACTTTGCTTTACTTTCTTGTGTAAACAACTGTTAAAATGGGATTTACAACTGAACAAAGAGTTAAATGTCGTACACAGGCCATTGCATTTGACAATCTAGCATAGTCCATATGATATTTTAGAGCTGAAACTGAAAGCTGCCATTTTGTTTCTAAACATTCTAGAAGGTTGAAATTTTCACACATTGTATATATATATATATATATATTTACGTAATATAACAATACATAAAATTGTTGAATGTATAACATATATAATAATAAGCAATCATTTGCATAATAAAAGAGATTCAAGATCATAAAATAATTAATTAAATAAAGTATATGAAAAAGTAATATTAAAATAACTCAATCTTTCAAATCAAATTTATTTCTATAAAAAAAAACAAGATTAACTACAACTTATTACACCTGTCAAAAAAGTAATTTTCATAAATTACTGAAGTTCATAACATTTAAGTAATTATGAAATGTGTTAACTGACAATAATAATATTATTTGTTTCAATAATTAAAATGATTTTAAACTAAATTATTAGCTAAAAATAAATAATTTATTACAAATAACTTCTATGTAGTTATAGAATAACCAACCTATACAAGTCAAACAAATTTACATGATGTGGTATCATCAGCCGTAAAGTCATAACCAAATTAAGAGGTGTGATTTCTGATTTTAACTTTTAATTTATATATCATACATTACAAAGCACATGCAAATGCTTCTACAAATTTCAATTTTAAATCAAATACTTTTAAATATATAGTTACAATTAAATGGTTTTTTTCTTAATTTCGTATTAAGATAAACTTAAAAGTTTGAAATTATTTTACTTATTTACCCATCCATAATCATTGCATCTAGTGTTGTTTCACCTTTTTCATCAGGGCTGCCACCATAACCAACAGTAAAATCACACTGCTCTTCTTCACATTTTGTACAACCAGCTTCTACAGTTTCAACTGGTGTTTTCTTCTTTTTATAAATATAATTCCAAGCTGAAATTAAAACAAAGGCTGAAATTTTTTGCCAACGGCTCCTGAATCGATTTTGATGAAGAAATAATTTTTTGCATTAAATAGTCATATATGATGAAACATGGGTTCATCACTAAACTCCAGAATCGAAATCAGCTAATATAAAATACACGTCTCTCAGCAGGAAAAGTCCTTAAAACCCACCTTTTGGGACTGGAATGATGTATTGCGAGTTGATTCTATCCAAAAATTTCATACTGTGAATGCTGAGCACTACTGCCAATTCTTGAACAAAATGAAAGCCATCTACAGGAACAAAAGAGACTCAGAAATTTGATTCTTCATCACAATAACACCAGGTCTCACACAGCCATTAGCACTCTGAATAAACTGGACAAAATTTACTGCCAAATTTTAGAACATTCCCCATACAGCCTAGATTTATTGCCCCAGCAATTTCTTGTTGTTTGATCTAGTGAAAGAGGCACTGGGAGGACATCATTTCAGAGTTAGGAAATATTTTTATTCTCTAACAATAAATGATTAAAACAAAAGTCTGGTTTACATTTGACTATCCCTCTTATACAATGCAGAGTACATGCCAAAACCCTTTTATGTAACATGAAAGTATGAAATTTTGTATAACTCTTAATTATATCTAACAACAGATAAATCTAAGTATATGAAGAAGCCATTTATTCTGATTAAACTTCAAACACAAGATTTTTTTTGTCAATATGTAAGTAAACTTAATACATCAAGCTTTTAATAATTATCGTAATTGTTAAGTCTCCTCTGCAAATTTTGTTTTATATGGTGCTTTATAGTACAGAAACAGTTCTGAGAGTGCAACAGATTCTGAGGTGTGCAGTCCATGAAACAACTGCAGACCACTAAAATATGGATATTGAGGGTAATTCTCATAATTTCATGAACAGAATGAATGATTTAATTCAAGAAAACAGGTACAAGGAATACATAACAATGTCCATAATATATATGCACAGTCCATTCGGAAAGTAACTATATAAGTACACTTAAATAAACATAATTATGTTGGAGGGACTACTGTATTCTATGCAATGCGAGTAATGTTTTCTGAAAATGCTGGTAATCCTGCATTACATCCATTTTGCTTCTGCAATTCAGTCATGCTGGTGATCTTGAGATGATCAGTCTCAAGGTTCTTTGTTGTTTATTGTCTTTAAACACTATGTCTTTCCATGTGTACTCAGAATAGTGTTAACTTTAGAAAGTAAATATTTCTTATTGAATACATCTTCTGTAAGTACATACAAACAGTGAAAGATCAAATTTCCATTAGATTTCCAGATATACCAGTTACATAGTGTAAGAGCGCTAATAGAAAAGTTTAAGGAGACAGGATCAGGAAAGGACTAGAAACAAATGATTATGCCCATAAGTAGTCAAAGAAGAAAAACTGCATGATATTTCAGCTGTTAAGCAATGTAGTCCCAACAACTTGAAAGTTAACCAACAGAAAAACATCAGTTTTGCAATTGTGCACAAGACAATTCATAAGAAGCGCAATCTCATCCTATATAAAGTGAAAACAGTTCAAAAGTTATTGGCAGTAGAATGTGGAGAGCAAATTCAGTACTGTGAATTGTTTCTAATGGACAATATTTTGGACTATGTTATCTATACCAATGAGGCATGGTTCTATTTATCAGGACAGGTGCACATATGCACATACAGAACTCACACTTATGGTCTGCCAACAACCCACATGCCATACATGAAATTCTTCTATGTGAAAACAGAATTCGGGTATGGACTGCAATATTCAGGAGAATAATCAGCCCGATATTCTTCACAGAAACAATATAACAATAACAGGTTGTTATTGTAAAATCATTCACTAGTTCATGGGAGAACTAACCAAGGATAAAATTAATAATACTTGGATTCAACAAAATGACGTGACTGCCAACAATGTTTATATGTATATATTCACGTACATATAGAATCTTCAGGGAGAAGAAGGCACTACTTCGGCAAGTAATTCTAGAATTGAAGATAAAAATAAATTGTGTTCATAACTAAACAAAGGTAGGAAAATGCTTTGTTCACAAGTTATGGCTAGTGAAATACTTTGCCCTAATTTCTGCTCTAAAGAATCATGTGGATCTTTTCCAATTAAGTGGCAGCATTTTGCATTTTGTCAGGAAAGGTGTGAATGCAACTCGATATGGGATGGAATGACATCATAGTCACTTTACTGCTACAACCACACCGTAATTAATTTATTTATAATGTTCTATTCTCCAGAAATTATTCATGCAAATTGAAGCCTTCATTAATTTTTCATTATATTTATAAAAAGTGATTTTTATCTATTAAAATGAATTTACTGCAATTATCTGGTCACATTCGCAATAAAAAACTATCTATGCAATTCTTGCAAAACAAAGGTGTTCTACACAATCAAAGCTTATGTGCTAATGGGCACAAAAATGAAATTATAAACTTGAGTAAAGAGTGTTGGATTTGTTCCAGAAAAGACTGTCATCACTCTAAACAATTGAGACATGTTATGTAGCTCATAAAATAAAGGTTAGATTTTTGGACTGTCGCGTTATTCATTGCTGGAGTAAATAGTACACTTTCGTGAAATTTTGTTGCGAAAAACTAGCAATAAATCGTAACACATGCGTCGATTGGAACAGTGATATGCATGAGGTGTGCAAAGGCAGTTTACTAAATAATCCATTGGTGATTGGTGGACCTAACATGCACATCGAAATTGATGAAACTTCAGGCGGAATTTATGCCACCCAAATAAATTATCCTTCATATTTTGTATCAATCTACATTATTATTGTTCTGTATTAAAGGTCTGAAATAATATTAGTTTCTCATTTTATTATTATTTTTATATGTAATATTTGTATAGTGTATGTTTATTATGAAATAAAGTTAAAAATACCAATTTGTAAAGAAAAAAAAAATTAAAAACAAACTAAAGTAAGCAATAACATTACAATCAATCGAATACTAAATCATTATTGTTTTGATAATAATCTGACACCAAGTCGCAGCCAGCACGCCAGTCGCTATAGTGATACCAGCAATATGAAACAATAATGTCATTCCAGCCTATATTGAGGCACGTTTACATTATTCTAACAGAAACGCAAATGCTACCACTTAACAGAAAAGTCCCAATCATGCAATGTATTGAATTTCTTGGAATACAATTAAGATTAAAATTTACTGGTTATGTATCTTTTTGATCTGGGAAATCAAATAAAGCAGGTCCCAGAACTGTACTCTTCAGTTTCCAAGTAAATTATTATGAAGCTCAAAACTTTTACACTGACAATTACTGATTAGTCATATCAGGAATGAATAAAAATAAAAAGGGAAAATATTGCCCACAAAACCATTTGGTAGAATATAGCAGCAACATGTTATCAAATCTCCACAGCATAATTAAAAATGTAACTCTAGAATATTAAAATTCTTGTCCTGTTAACTCTAGAATGACTTAAAATGACCATCATTAAATATTATCATATAATGTTTCTGTAAAATGATTAAATTCTTATAAACACTTTTTAGTATACAAACCCAGTTTTTAATAACAACACCATTTGACTTCCTTCATCATTTGACAACCTTAACATAAATTCACAACGAAAACAAATCAGTTAAACAGTTTTTATAATAAAAACCTAAGAAAATGTTTGTGTAAACTTAATTTTAAGTAATACACCATAAGGTTAAGCTAATCAAACCACCAATGCAGAAAAACTCAAGTAATTATTTTATTTACATCTGTCAAAATAAATATTTTGTAAAAAAAAGAAATAAATAAAAATATGTCAAGAATAATAAAAATAAAACTAAAACATTTTTGAAAACATAAATTCATTTTTTAAAGTAATTACTATAATCAACTTTTACTTTACAAACAAACTAATTAAATAAATTTATTTTCCCATCTATAAAATACTTTATAATACACACAATCATTAACCTTTTTGATCCTGAACATCTGTATACACAGACGTTTGAGTATCTGCATAAAATCCCAATGTCCGCTTTTATAGACACAGAGGGTATCTGCATAAAATCCCAAAGTCCAATTTTTAGGACGTTTACAAAATTACGGTTATTTTGTGTACAGCATGTCCATAAAGTCGTTCCATAATTACAAAAATTTATTACAAAAAACTATTACAGTTACAGCTGTACAGTTTGTGGCAAAAGAAAAAAAACTAACAAGTTTTTTTTATATTGGCTTGTTGCATGTAGAGGCGGAGTAGAGCGCACTGTGATCAATTTTTTTATAAAATGGCGTTACCAGAAGAAAGTTCAATGTGTTGTGGTATCACAAGTTGAAATCACTGATTACTGTGCAGCAAAATTTTACAAGGAAATACAAATGACCAGCACCTGACAGCAAGAGTATCTTTGCATGTCATGTAAAGTTTAAGGAGAGTGGAAGTGTAGTTGACCTTCTGCGAACAGGACAGCCATCCGTTAGTGAAGAGATGGTTGAGGTTCTGCAGCAAACATTTTTACTTAGCCTTTCCAAATCTACCCATCGTGCATCTCATGAACTAAAGTTTCCCCAGTCAACAGCACATAAACTTTTACACAAATTAACGTTGCACACTAGATATTGTAACATCTACAGCCAGATGATAGCCATCATCATGCTCCCTTTGTGATGAAAGATTTTGCAACGGACTGATAACAACAATGAGTAACTGCAGCATGTGTTTTTCAGACAAAGCTATTTTTCACACCTCATGGAAAGTAAACAGGTATAATATGAGAATATGTGGCTCAGAAAATCTGTACTTTACCAAGGAAAAGTTAAAGATTCCCCTAAAGTGAATGTGTGTTGCAATTTGATGCAAACAGAATCAGTGGTCCCTTTTTTTCAGGATGCGTTTATGATAGTTTCAGTTTTGTTCTTACAGAAAAGTTTAATTTATTTATTTTTGAGAAACATTTTAAAATTGTTATATTGACACATCTGCATCATATAAAAGGCCAGTAGGAAAGCTGATTTCAGTGGCAAAGCTAAGAGAGAACAATTAAAGGCAAAGAAACAGGGAACATCTTATGTGGAGCTTGTGAAAGGCAAGTATATTGTACACACAGATTAACTTATATGAAATTATCTTTATTTCAGAAGACTTCATCAGTTGTCTTAACATCAAGTTTTAAACAAAAAATGTGTAAACTTTTGTTGATATGTTATGATTAATCATTTATGTTTTTTAGAGTAACATTGTGTAGGTTATCAACATTCCACAATGTTTTGGTCAGCCTTGACATAAACAAATAAATTAAGGAAATTTTTTTTGTAATTTTAAATTTACACACGTAATCACACCGATATCATCGTAAGTTTAATAAATGTTTTTTGGTATTTTCTTAATATTTGGTTTTGAGTAGAAATTCCTTTTTATACGTGTTAATGAAACATTAATTGTAGGAAGAATTTTATATAAGGATTGGTGAAATGCACCGGATTAATAATATTCAACATATATTTACCAAAATAAATATACTTATATTTTGAGGAATAAGGAGTTTTAATACTTTGTCTCTTTTTTCATTGAGTAATCAATAACAGATAACATTTACCTGGATTACATGTACAAATAGTTTATAGTTTTTTTAGTTTTGTTTAGTTTATAAAAAATGAAGCCCATCTTAGTGAAAATACTATTACAAGAATGATTAAGTAAGAAACTTTTTCTAGTGAAGACTTTTCTCAACTAGATGATTTGGAAAATGAGGTACAGGATGAAAGCTCATCTTTTATTGATGACGATCTGGATTATGATCTAAATAAATAGGCCACATCTTTTCCAAAACTTTCATAACAAAACGTAACTTTTGATTTATTGTCAGATAGTGATAATGAAATTTCTGATACAAATAATCAAAGGCATATTCACTTTTCAACATACGGGTAGCAGGCCTTGTAGGCCTATGCCTACTATTAGTACTGATTCCTCAAGTGAAAAAACAAGGATGTTTTCAGCTGAAGTGGATAAAAATACCGACCCTGGGCATTTACATACATTTTCATTCAATGAATTACCTAGTGTGAAGCACTGTCCATCTAGCAACTCCCCTGTCTTAGATTATTTTACGTTTTTTTTTTACTACTTCATTACCTGGAATTTTTGTGAAGTATACAAACAAATATGTTGAACACACAGGGTCAGTTTTCAATGCAAAATTAGGGCCGAATGATAGCCGGTGAATGTGGAAACATGTCATAGTTGTTGAGATTCAGGTTTTTACTTGTGTGCTGATGAACATGGGTCTGAATAAAAGTCAACTATAGCCAGTTATTGGTGGACAACTGACAGTCAGTAGTGTGCATGGTACAGTAAAATGTTCAGCCGAAATCGTTTTCAAGACATATTACAATATTTTCAATCAGTTGATACAACCAATCTTCTGAAGCAACAGGAACCAAAACTATGACCCCTGTGCTAGGATTCAACCACACATAAATCATATGAACTTTGTATCAAAACCACTACATACTTGAAAAATTCCTTTCTACTGGTGAAAGTATAATACTAACTATATTGCGCAACCCTCTCATGCAATATTTACCTAAAAAATATCATAGATGAGGTGTGAAGTTGTGGGTGCTTTGCAATGCGATTTCACACTACTCTCTCAAGCTTTTTGTTTACCAAGCACTCTGATGTACAGGAAATGAAAGAAAAAGGACTTGGCTTCAATATAGTCATGAAAATGTTAGAAATAGCAGGTTATCTAAATAAACGGTACCACATATTTGTGGATATTTTTTTCACTTCAATTAAGACTAGCCAAGGCTTTGTACACCAAATTTATATTTTTGACAGATACAATTAGACAAAACAGAAACAGCATCCCTCCAGATTTGAAAGTAAATTACTCAGTTGGTCAGAGAAAATACAAAAGAAAAAATAATATATTGATGTTAAGGTACAGGCAAAGGAAAACATAAAAGAACCCATATTATTGCTATCAACTGGTGCTAGGGCTGAGAAAGAACAAAAAAAAAAAAAAAAAGAGGAAATAAATTATAATTGCTAGTAAATCTAAAATAATATGTGATTATAATGCCTACATGGGAGGGGGTGAACTGTAATGTTCAAATGTAACACCAACACTTGAATGACCATAAATATTAAATTCTGGAAGAAGATAATTTTTAATTTTCTCATGAAAATGTTATTAAATATAAATATTTTGTACAAATAAAATACAAATCCTATGCCTAGACTTAAATTTACAGTTACATTAGTTAATGTATTAGCCTCTGAATGGTTTGATGTAAAGAAAAGTGAAAACAATGGCGACTCTGATAATGATGTCGAAGAGTAAGGTGGTGGTGATGTCAACACACTTTTGAAGTATTTTGAAAAACTGCCCAATAAAAGGGAAAAGAATTGCTGTATTTGCATTGCAGCCAGCAACAGAATGGGTGGAAAAAGTAAACTCCACCTTTATATGTGCTAAGTGCAAAAAAGGTCTACATACAAACTGTTATTCACAACACAAATGCTATAAATACTCTTCCTCAAACATTTATACACTGTACAGTTATTTTAGATAATATTTAGGTTAGGTGTTTTTTCATTAAAATAAAACTGTTCTTATTATTGAAAAATTATGTTTTGTATAAATATTTTGTCAATGGTGCTAAATACTGTGTTGGATTATAAATTTCATTCATAACTAACTTGATGAAGGCCTCCAGCAAAATCAAGTGTTAATTTACAAAAAAAAGTCTCACTTTGTTATTTATTGAAATAATTCAATGAAATTTGGTGTATGTGTTTAAAGTGTATTTTTATAATATGTATATATAACAGCACCAGGATTTTGGGATTACCTTCCTCTGCACTTAAAGAAAAATATTCCAAATTATGTTTTTTTGGCAAGTCAGTTTTTCTGTACAATATATATATTTTTTCATTATTATGTATTTATATCATACTTAATGTTTTTGAATAGTTAATAACAAACAAAACAAAAATCATACCAATTGGTTAATAAATAAATGAGTTATGAATTTTTTAGAAAAACACTGCAAAGGTGCTAAATTAGGCCTGCGATTTTATGCAGATAGCACAATAATGAACCCTGGGGTTTTATGAAAGATATCTGCAAAAACTTTCTGAGAGCCAAACAGTTAAATAAAAAACTTCATCTTTCTCATACCTTTTTCAGTTGCATTTGTGAATCCCCAAGTGTTAATAATTAAAGGTAAATTATAATCTTTCATGATGTAATGAGAAGACAATCCAAATCCAGCTCCTATTAAACATAACGATAAAAGTAACATAGATTTCGAAAAATACAACAGCAATAACGAGTAAACAACCGGCATCTAGCCTATTTTGTAGTCAACGAGAGTCACGACAATATTATACTATTCTATAGAAATCTTATCACGAGACTAATGTTATGATATGCTGATGCGTACAGCTCCGAAGTTCAAACAGTGATAGAACACTAAGTAAATCATCGTACTCTACAAATTACGCAACTGTTAAGCTATATACTTAAGGCGATAAGCTGTAGTTCTGTTTTTTATAACTGCCCCTTCCAATCTAATCTGTAAGATAAAAAATAAATTTATTAATACCAGTTATAAATAAATATAAACAAAAAAGCCAACTGTTTAAACGTAGTGCCGGTAAAACATTCGATTTTAAATTTACTCATACTGGGAAAAATAATCCAAAACAAAATATTGTTAACATTAAAATTAATTAACATGAAGACATTAATAAAATAAACAAAATCTGAGACAAAATAACACTGACACCACGGCAATGCTTTTAACATTAACGCAAAAACTATAACATAACCTGAAAGTTAATTAAAATGATCCACAACTGATTACATATACCCAGAACAGCCAACAAGAATTTTTTTTTAAGTAAAAAACGTTTTGTATCATTTACTTTAACTATTCATCCTTTCAACTCCCATAATAATAATATAGCTTGAATTTAAAATAAATCAATCTGGCAAAATTGTGTTTTCAGTTTGCAGAACACATTAAAATCATATAGTGCTAGTGTAAACTGCACAGTAGCGCAAGAAATGATCCAACATTTAGTCTTGTTAAAAAATATTTATTTGATGGCAATACAAATGAAAAAAGTAAAATACAATGTGTTTAGTGTGTACTTATTTTCTTTTGTCGTAGGAGGAAGACCAGCCACCGCCATCGCAAGACGGTAGTATCGAGCTCGTACCGACTAAAAACCTCTCCATTATATACAACAGCCCGGATACCCGCCTTGCGACACTACTGACGGACTATTGTATCCTTGCGGGCATCCACAAATAATTTGGGGAGTCCTGAGCGTATCAACAACAATGACAACCCCTAAGAGACCCCAACTGTCTCCTCGCCAAAGCTATCCCCTCAAGTTCCGTTAGCGTAATAGTTGAAACTGTTAGAACTCCTACGCAATTTTCTTCCTTAATATATTCCAGCTCATGAAGGGTATTTCCTCCCAATAGGTCTCACTGTAAAGTAGTTTCTCCGATAAATTTGTGGCATCTAACTGTCCAACTACCACCAGACACGTCCTTCATTTAGTGGCCCACCTGCTGAATACAAAGAAGTTGTGCTCCACCGTACACTCGCTGTCACAGTAAATACACTTTCAATCTTGCCTTCTCTTCTTTTTTGACAGAAAGGGAATTAAAATCTCTATGGCCCGTCAGCAACCGTGTTAGCCAAAAATCTCTATGTTGCCGAGGAACCCACCGTTTGATATCTGAAATGAGCTGGAAAGTTCTTCTCCCAAAATGGCAGCCTCCCATCTCTCCTTTAGCTAGATATCATCTTGTCAGAAGCAACCTCTTTTGGTTCTCCATCTGCTCGTTCAATCCTTTCAGCTACTTTGTAGTTGTAATAATCGTCCATTCTTCTGAAATACCTCAATGGCTCAATTTATGCAACAGTTATAGCAAACTAAATGTCAATCGATGACATAATACCTAATTACTTATTATTCCAATGGAGATATTTAACATCTAATTAAGATCAGCTAGAAATATTATGACTTAGACCAATTAAGAAAAATAATTCTATAAATTTTTTTTTTAAATTCATTGATTCGCAGTGAATCACTGAAAGGTTATGCGAGTTATATACATGTCAGAATCATTTATTCTAATAGAAAGACTTCATCCAATCTACTCTGTTTCAAGTCTAGGATTTCATCACTTGGAGTTCCATACAAAAACTTGAATTACATGCTTGTTTGCTACAAACCTACTTGACTAATCAAGTGCTTATGTCTTTAAGTACTCGTATTGATGAAATTCATTTATATTCAGATTTCATGGTTGTAGTTCACTGGATTCAAGGTGTTTCATCAAGGTAAAAAATATTTATCTCTAATTGAGTTTTGAAAAATTAACAGTTTAATGCTAAATGGATCATGTTAATTCATCTGACAATCCCATTGATACCTTGTTCCTGAAATTGCTTCCCTGAAAAACTTCAGATTCAATTCATGTTGGCACAGCACTCTTTGGTTATTCAAATTATTGGCCAAATAATGATTGTTTTTATAATGATTTTACTCGTTCAACAGAATGTGAAATGAAGAATGTAAATGAATTCAATTCTGGTTTTCTGCTACGTTAATTAAAATTTACTGAAGATTTTTCTATCCAGATTAATTCAAACCTTTATTTATTGCCTTAGATTTATTCATAATATTAAAACAAGCTCCTCTAAAAGAATAACTGGCACACAAACTACTAAAGAATTAAATCTTAAACTTAATGTTTTAAAAAGCATTTTTTAATTGAAATATTTTAGTTTAGAAATTAATGACATACAAAATAATTATCGGATTAATAAACAAATAAATCCAATAACAATAAACATCACTTCATTCCTTATTCTAACACACACTTAACAAGATTAATAATAATCGAAAACGAAAATTTATGTCTTTTACATGGTGGCATCCAATTAGTTCATAATTTTTTATATGAAAGAGTTTGGGTCATCACTGGAAAAATCACTATACGATCCACCGTCTAAATTATTCTCTTGTTGCATTGTAGGTTATGGAGGTCCATTAATAATTTGTCATGGCGGGCAGAGATCAAAGGTCATATCAAAAACTTGAAGCACTTATTTCTGAAAGTAAATACAAAATAAATGTTCTTTGATAACAGGACAAACTTTAAGACTGTAAATTCTCCATGAATTGTTTACAATATTTAATCAAAGGAATTCAAATACAATGTTCAGTTGTTTTCCACTTCCTTTGAAGAATTATTTACCATATTCAAACAAATAGAAGTTATTTTAAACTCACGCACACTACATACTGTATCTTCTGATTCAAGGGATCCACAGTTACTGACTCTCAGACACTTCCTTGTTGGATTTCCTGTTGACTACAATTCCTGGCAATGATTTCATTGAAATCCCTCTTAGGCCATCTTTAACATCATTATCAGCTAGTTCTATGTAAAGATTAAAAAGTAACAGGGATAGGGAACATCCTTGTCAGATTCCCATTTTTATTACTGTTTCTTTCTTTTGTTCTTCGATTATTACTGTTGCAGTTTTTGGTTCCTGTAAATGTTAGCAATTGTTCTTCTATCTCTATACTTGAACCCTAAACTTTTTAAAATGCTGTACATTTTATTCCAGTCTATGTTGTCAAATGCCTTTTTTAAGCCTATAATTGCCATGTATGTCAGTTTGTTTTTCTTTAATCTCCCTTCTGCTATTAATCTGAGCGCTAAAATTGCTCCCCTTGCAGCTATACTTTTCCTGAAACTGAATTGGTCTTTTTCTAACACTTCCTCCTCTTAATTCTTCTGTACAGAATTCTAGTTAGGATTTTTGATGTGCCAGTAGTTAAGCTAATTGTTTTGTATTATTCACATTATTTGCTCTGCTTTCCTTGGTATCAAGACAAAAACAATCTTTTTGAAGTCTGATGAAACTTCCCCTTTTTCGTAAACATTACACACCAATTTGTATAATCTATCTATAACTTCTTCACCTGCACTGTGCAGTAATTCTGCAGATATCTCGTCTATCCCAGGAGCCTATCTGCCATTCAAATCCTTTAATACTCTATTAAATTCAGATTTCAATATTGTATCTCCCTATTCATCCTCTTTGACTTTCTCTTCTTCCTCTATAATACCAGTTTCTAATTCATTGCCTCCGTATAACTCTTCAATACATTCCACCCACCTATCAACCTTTTCTTTTGTATTATAAATCGATTTACTATCTTTATTTAACACATTATTAGATTTTAACTTATGTACCCAAAAATTATCCTTAATTTTCCTGTATGCACTGTCTATTTTACCAATGATCATTACTCTTTCCACCTCTGAACACTTTTCTTCAATCCACTTTTCTTTCACTACTTTGCACTTCCTGTTTATAGTATTTCTTAATTGTAGATAGTTCCTTTTACCATCTTCATCACTAGCATTCTTATACCTCTACATTCATCCATCAGTTGCAATATATTCTCCTCTGATATCCAAGGTTTTCTATCAGTTCTCTTTGTTCTGCCCAAGTTCACTTTTGCTGATTTAAGAATTTCTATTTTAACATTCTCCCATTCTTCTTCAATATTTTCTGCATTTTCTCAGACCTCTTGTGATGTCCTCCTCAAAAATCTTCTTTACCTACTCTTCCTGAAGCTTCTCTAAATTCCACCGATTCATCTGACACCTTTTCTTTAGGTTTTTAAACCCCAATTTACATTTCATTATCACTAAATTATGGTCGCTATTAATTCCTCCTGGATATGCTTTTTCCATGTGTATATTCTTCTATTAAGATTTTAACTGGGTGTTGGCAGTTACTAAATTACACTTCCTGCAAAACTTAATAAGTCAGTCCCCTCTTTCACTCCTTTTGCCCAGCCCGTTTTCACCCACAATATTTACTTCCTTGTCTTTTCCAGTGCTTGCATTCCAATCTCCAACTATTATTAAATTTTCATCCCCTTTTATGTGTTTAATTGCTTTGCAAATTTCTTCATATACATACTCACCTCATCATCATCATGGGCATTTGTAGGCATATAGATATTAACAATTGTTGCTGGCTTAGTTTTTGATTTTATCCTGATTACAACGATTCTATTGTATGCTTTTTAACATACTCTATTCCCTTCCCTATCTTCTTGTTCATTACAAAAACTACTCCTGCCTGCCCTTTATTTGACGCTGAGTTAATTATTTTAAAAACACCTGAACAAGAGTCGTTTTCCTCTTCCCACCAAACCTATAATTCCTACTACATATACATTTAACCTATTCATTTCCTCTTTAAATTTTCTAACCTACCAACCTTTTTAGACTTCTAACATGCCATGCTCCAACTCATAGAATGTTATTTTTTCATTTTCTGGTGACCCCTTCCATAGTAGTTCCTACCTGGAGATCCTAACAGGGGACTAGTTTACCTCCAGAATATTTTACCAAGGGAGGCACTTCCATCTTTGTTACATGAAAATGCAGAGAGCTATATTTTCTTGGAAAAAAACAGCTGTAGTTTTCCATTGCAGCTGTGTAGTATTCAGAAGATTGAGTGATGTTGATATAGCCGTTTAAGTCCTCCTGACCTGCGCCCTTAATAACTACTGAAAGAGCTGCTGTCCTCTTATAGGAATCATTCCTTAGTCTGGCTCTCTACAGATACCTCTCCGATATGGTTGCACCTTTGGTCCAGCTACTCTGTATCACTGAGCACTCAAGCACCCCTCACCATTTGCAAGGTCTCATGGTTCATAAAAGGATTTTTTTTATTATGGTAACATTACAATATGATTTTCTTTCTTTTACTTCAACACCCATTCAGTCTTAAAACATTAAAACAAAGTAAAAATTTTAAATAAAGAAAAGAGTTTGGATATAAATGTAGGAAGTTTCTACCATAACTTATAGACATATTCTTTTCTTCAAAATACAGAGTGTCCAGGGTAAATGTATCCAAAGTTAATGGCCTATATTTAGAAAACTAGTCATCTTAATCTCTTAAACCTAGGCTCAATTGAAAGAAAATATTTCCAAGATTGAAAAGAAATATTTCCTTGAGAGTATACTCTCAAGGCCATCAGAATATGCATGCGCAGGCAGGCTGACCCACAATGCAATTGTAGTCAGTTAAAGTGTAGACCCCACAAAAGATTTAGTGCATGCTTTGGTTAGTGGCGTTTCAATCGGTTACGCATGTAGAAACTGAATGGAATATGAATCCTCATACATTCAAGTCTATTTGTCAGTGGGGTACAACTTTAAGAGAGGTTGGAAGCTCAATTTCACAGACTGGGAATCATCCAAAGGGTTTCAGTTAATGACAAGACTACACAATGCATTCACTGCCAGTCCTGCAAAGCCAATTAGGCAGGTTTGTTACGAACTGCAAATCTATACAACAACTGTATACGAAAAATCCGTATACACTTGAAAAATATATATTTTAAAACTGCTGTTGAAAATTAAACAAACTAAAAAAAAATAAATAAATGTTTTTTATATAGATTTCTAATTTACTAAATTCGGTGGTTTATTGATAACTTATAAAGGCTGTTAACCTACAAGAAAGTCGATTTTTTTCAGAAAAATATTTTTTCCTTCAAAATGTATAATTAATATTTATAATACTAATTAACGAACTTTAAACGTAAGGATTTCAATTAAGATGTACTTAATTCGATTTTTCTATATCTATTCTAAAAATATATATATATATATATATATATATATATATATATATATATATATATTTAAGGTCGCAAATAGGTAGTTTTTTAAAGTAAAAAATTAGCATATTTTTTTGAACTTTTTAAATTAATTTTTTTTTTCATTAAAATATGTGGTTTGGAGACGTTTAGAAAACCAGTGAATGTAATTTTATCACCTTTCTTTTATTTCGCTTAGTAATTTTATCCAAGATGCATAAATCTTAGATTTTTTTAATGCAAAAATGTAGAAAAAAACAATGAAAATTTCCAAAAATAGTTATGTTTTGAAAACTTGTTTTTAATTATACTAATGTAGTAAAAAATAATGTAGGAATCGTATACTTTATAATGTGTTCTTTAAAGTCATATTATATAATTATTTTTAAATTAAATTAATTATTTCTTTAGTTTGGAGCTTATCTTAAAATTCATTTATTATTTTTACTTCCATCAAAACCACTCGTTCGTTAGTAACTTGTCTTTTATCAGACTCAGCTAATACACTGAGTTGATTTGCCCTTGTCTTTGTCGACCGAACTGTCGGCTAGCATTGGCGGAACGAGCGAGCGGGATTTGTTGTACTATCTAACCAGATGATTCATCCGATTATTAATAACATGACACATTTGCATATAAAATGAAAACACAACAGATTAGTACACTAGACACAGCAATAGGCGGGGGAAAACTTTCAGCTTACGTATTACATATCTCAGGTTTTTCATTCAAGAATTCGAAGATTATGAGGATTTCCAACAAAAAAAATGAAAGGTAAGGTTATACTAATTTTTATGCATAATTCCAATGCATAAAATGTCTATAACCTGAGAAAAAATATTTGAAGTTACATTTGTTAGTAAATTAGTTTAAAATGGTTTAGTAATTATTAGACCAAAATATATAACAATATATTAATTAGTTATCTTTAATTTTATTTTTGTTTGTGCTTCTTCCTCCAGCTTATTGTATTATTTCGATTTATTTTCATATAACCTTGCCATGTTTTTGTTCACTTAATTACAAATTTATGCTTGTTTTTAGCAATTTTTTTTAATGTTCCTTGTACAAATCATTCCTTTGTATAATCTTATTGTTTCTTTCTTTTCTTCTTTTATTTTTCAAACATATTTGCATACTTTATGCATAATGTACTACGACCTTCCTTATAAAGATGAAATTTATTTGTACTAAAAAAAAAAATGCTTTGAATTACATGATAATTAATATTAATAATTAACTGTATTTCCGAAAAAATGTGGTAGCGTATTATAATACTTACTTAAGAAATTTTTATTTTTTGGTCCTTTAATTTTTATCTGTTATTATATGATCATGAATTATGTTACATAATTCATTGAAATCAAAAGAATAGTCTTCACAAGGAAGAAAAACTACCATGTACAATTCTTTTTATTCAAATAAGTCAGTTTTTTTAATTTTTTCACTTTTTTTATATATTGTATTTAAACTACTTTATGAACGAAATTAAAGTATGTTCCTTTCTGTACTCTTCTCCGTTCCTTTTTTATTGCCAAAATAGGTAAAGTTGAGAAATATACCTATTTCTTAACTTTAATATTCCTCTTTAACCCTGCATCCTTAATTAACCGTTTCATATATTCTAATATTTGTATTTATTTTTTTAATCCTTTACACTTGTTTCTAAAAACAGATACACTTTCGAATGATCTTATTGTTTCGCTTGTTATTCTTAAATCCTTCAGATGTTTAGTAACAGTTTTATTAATTCAGATTCTGTAGGCATTTTCTCCCTTGTTCGTGTAAGGAGTATTTTTTTTGAATCTTGGAATCCCAAGTCAGGATTTGCTGTTAATTAGAATCCAACAACAGAATTGTAATTGTTGCAATATTTAGCGTTAAAAAAATAATAAATCTGATAAAATAAACCTCGAACTATCAACCTCCTGATTAAAAAGAATTCAGATTCACTAATTATTTTAATATGTACTCTATTAGCTTTATCCTTCAATTTATTAAATAGTGCCAGAAACGTTTTTTTATTTTTAACTCGTCTGTATCTCGTACTTTATTAATCCAAATGAGTTTCTATATTTGTCTCTAATACCACATCTCATAAGCCTGTTCTACCTTCTTTATTTTTGCCTTCCTAATCTGTATGTCAGGAAGTACGAAGTGCTAAATTCTATATAAAAATGTTTAAGAATTTCTCTCTAATTCCTAAATTAATTATTAATGTGCAGAGTGATTGACGTAGTATATAACATAATTTCAGGACATCTACTAGTGAAATTAAAGTACATGAAAAAAAGTTCATAAAAACTTAACTTACTCGTTTCGTAACGAGTATCGGTTGGAGAAAGATATCCCCCTGATTTCTGCACCTTCGGTAAAATTAAACCAAACTGTAATTCTTTGAAACCAAATTAAGGGATAAATTTAGTGGTTTTATATGAAATTTGAACTGAACTACTGGAAAAAAAATAGGAAATTTTATTTTTAGTAATTTTTGTGAAAACTGGTGTAAAAAGCAGAATATTGGGGCCGATAAACACTCTATTTTATATTTTCAATTAAGTAGCTATTGGGAAAATATATATTATCGTATCCACTTTCTTGTGGATACGATAACCGCCATAATTTTGCGCCAATCACTTTTGAAAGTGATTACGGCAGTTAAAATATAACGACCCAAAATCTCGGTCGAGTTCGTTAACGGGCAAAATGGTACCATGGGAATGGGTAAAATCAAATTCGTTTAAAGTTCTTACTATTCTTTGGATAAGAGCCTAAAACTTATCTAAGTAAAGTTTATTGACATCGAGGTGGAAAAAATGTGCTTTCGAAGACAAAAAAAAAATCATACTTCCCTTAATAGGTACAGTATCGAATCAGTTTAAAGTAGTCCTCTAAACATGGGAAATCTTCCATTGACCATTTGGTGTCGATGGAGACAGCCATACAAAACGCCTTCCTGAACTGCCAACACCTCGTTGCTATCTTTTTCAATTTAAAAAAGGCGTACGACACGGCCTGGCGACGTGGCATTCTTAACACCCTTAGGAGGTGGGGGATCACTGGCAACATGCTTGCTTTTATCCGGGGATTATTGAATCACCGGACGTTTCGTGTTCGTGTAGACGATTCACTTTCAGACAGTGTCGTTTCAGAAAATGGGGTACCGCAAGGTAGTGTATTAAGTGCCACCTTGTTTTCTGTGGCCATAAACAGCATTACCAATCGTGTACAGGCTCCTGTCTCTTGTTGTCTTTTCGTTGATGATTTTGTTATTTACCTTGCGAGCCGCTCTACACCCACTGCGGAGCGACTGATGCAGAACACTATATTTCGCCTTGAGGCTTGGTCAGGGACTACTGGTTTCACATTTTCACCCGACAAGACGAAATGTGTAGTCTTTTCTCGGCTACGGAACCCTTCTAATCCGCGGGTTTTTCTGAACAGGGAGATTATTGCTGTCTCTACATACGTCAGGTTTCTGGTTTTTTGATAGCCGTCTTACTTGGGTCACACATATGAGGGATTTGAGGACAAAGTGTTCCAAACTTTTGGATATGATGCGGGTCCTAAGTAACACCAACTGGAGGGCCGATCGGTCGTGTATGTTACGTTTTTACTACTTCCTTGTTCGTTCCCGTTTGGATTATGGTTGTGTCGCATATTCTTCAGCTCGTCAAACCGTACTTAAGATGCCGGACGGTATGCATCATTCTTTTCTTCGGCTTGCCACGGGTGCGTTTAGATCGAGCCCTATCGCAAGCTTACTTGTAGACAGTGGCGAGCCATCACTTTGGGATAGACGAGACCAGCTTTTGTTATCTTATTTTGCCCGTCTCAGCGGACAGCCGAATCACCCAGCTTTTGACCCAGTTCTTAAGAATCCTAATTTGAGGAAGTATGAGGACCGTCCACGTTGTACTGCACTTGTGGGTGTCCGTACACGACGTCTGCTGCAGCGTATGAATGTTGGCACTCCCTCGTTATTTCCATCATGTCCGTGCTCGAATCCCCCGTGGAGAATAAACCATGTAAATTTTACGTTTGATCTTAGAACGTATGATAAACAATCAACGCCGACTATTGTTTACCAGCAGGTGTTCCAGTTTCTCCTCACCAAGTCGAACCCAGACGTGGTGGTATACACTGATGGGTCGAAGCATGACGGTAACGTTTGTTGTGCTTTTGTTTTCAATGAACAGACTTATATGTTTGGCCTACCCGGTGTTACGAGTGTGTTCACCGCGGAACTACTCGCTGTGGATAGGGCTCTAAGTATCATTGGCCCTAAATATAGGAACATTCTTATTTGCAGTGACTCGTACAGTGCTCTCCAGGCGTTGGAAAACCTTTATTCCGGACATCCTGTCGTCGTTGGCATTTATGATAAAATCGCTGAGTTAGAAAAACGAAACAAGGGGGTAGGTTTTTGCTGGATCCCTAGCCACGTTGGGATTCTTGGTAATGAGAGGGCAGATTCTGCTGCGAAAGATGCGTGTATTCAGCCTCCTTTCACCAACCGAGTTAATATCTTTGATTTTATTAATCATATAAAACAATCACTGCGAGCAAGGTGGCAAAGTGGCTGGACGGCTGCCGTCGATAGTAAACTTCGACGGATTAAAGACTCAGTGTTGCCGTGGGGCTCCTCTTGCAGGAACTCTCGTCGTGAGGAAGTAATCCTCTGCTGGTTACGGTTGGGGCATACGAGGATCACACACGAATATCTAATGTCAGGAGGAGATCCACCCCTGTGCACACGATGCAACTGCCGCATGACTGTGCACCACATTCTCGTGGAGGTAGTAGATAGTTTGTTCGGGATCAATTTTCTCAAAATATTACAAACATTTTTGTGAAAATAGGAGGAGAAAAGATTGTGGAGGTAGAAGAATTTTCTTATTTGGGAAGTAGAATTACTAAAGATGGACGAAGCAGGAGCGATATAAAATGCCGAATAGCACAAGCTAAACGAGCCTTCAGTAAGAAATATAATTTGTTTACATCAAAAATTAATTTAAATGTCAGGAAAAGATTTTTGAAAGTGTATGTTTGGAGTGTCGCTTTATATGGAAGTGAAACTTGGACAATCGGAGTATCTGAGAAGAAAAGATTAGAAGCTTTTGAAATGTGGTGCTATAGGAAAATGTTAAAAATCAGAAGGGTGGATAAAGTGACAAATGAAGAAGTATTGCGGCAAATAGATGAAGAAAGAAGCATTTGGAAAAATATAGTTAAAAGAAGAGACAGACTTATAGGCCACATACTAAGGCATCCTGGAATAGTCGCTTTAATATTGGAAGGACGGGTAGAAGGAAAAAAATGTGTAGGCAGGCCACGTTTGGAATATGTAAAACAAATTGTTAGGGATGTAGGATGTAGAGGGTATACTGAAATGAAACGACTAGCACTAGATAGGGAATCTTGGAGAGCTGCATCAAACCAGTCAAATGACTGAAGACAACAAAAATGACAAACATAACCTCACTTTATATTAAGTATGCGTACGTGTTTATCTTACCAATTTAAAACAAATTTTGCCTCAGAATTTCCTTCTTCCAAAAATATTGAAAAAAGCTATCTTATTATTTATTGAATATTTTTTAACCAATTCTTTTTACGTCTTCCTAGCCGTAGTAGTAATGTAAGTGACACAAAAGAAATACTTTTGTATCAGAAATAATACTTTTGGTTGCAATATTGTGGGTGAGGAAGCCGATCAAAGTTTAAAAAATATCGATTTTCTGAATCTGTTTAACCTTTTTTGGTTTATTCAAATTTTCAATAATAATATTTCATCATAATTCCTTTCACCCTTTCACCCTCAAAAAATAAATCTTAGGTAACCTTTTATTTTACATTTTCCAGTGGAATTCCTTTTACTTTTTCCACTTAACATAATAAACGTAAAAAAAACAAAAAAGAATTCTTGGAAGATGATTTTGGAGATTGAAGAGCAGAAAACCATTTTTGAAATATCGATTTTTGGAATTAAAAATTTTATTTTTGATTATTTAAAACACATAATGATAATTTTACAATATAAATTTCATCTTAAATTACCCTACCCCAAAAAAGAAATTTTGGTAACTTTTTTTCCATTGTATAAGAACAAATAACCAACGCCAGGAAATTATTACAACTTTGTAGCCAGCTTCTTTACTTCCTTGTATGAAAAAAGGAAGTATTGTGATGGCGAAAAGTTCAGGTTTTCGGATTTCAACGGAAATATCAATTTTGACCGTCCCTGAATTCATTTTCACTAGTTTCAGTGTGACGACTGTACGTACGTATGTATCTCGCATAACTCAAAAACAATTAGCCGTAGGATGTTGAAATTTTGGACTTAGGATTGATGTAACATCTAGACCAACCCGGTGGGTTGGTCTAGTGGTGAACGCGTCTTCCCAAATCAGCTGATTTGGAAGTCGAGAAGTTCCAGTGTTCAAGTCCTAGTAAAGTCAGTTATTTTTACACGGATTTGAATACTAGATCGTGGATACCGATGTTCTTTGGTGGTTGGGTTTCAATTAACCACACATCTCAGGAATGATCGAACTGATACTGTACAAGATTACACTTCATTTACACTCATACATATCATCCTTAATCATCCTCTGTAGTATTTTCTGAAAGTTACCGGAGACTAAACAGGAAAAAGAAAGAAATATCTAGTTGCGCACCTTCCCTTTTGATTGCAATCGATTTGGCCAAAAATATCCAAAGAAAAGCTCAAATTCAAAAAATTTTGATTTTGGACTTTTTCTTAACTGCAGTAATAAGCCCTAATTGAGAGATTTTCAATAATATATCATAAGTGGTACTGATTTTCATTGATTCCAAAGTTATAATCAAATAAAATTTTAATTATTGAAATATTTAAATCTTACAAGGGGAAGGCATATCGGTTCGAATTCAACTTCATTTCCTATTTTTTAAACTTTTTTTTTGTCTTCAGTCATTTGACTGGTTTGATGCAGCTCTCCAAGATTCCCTATTTAGTGCTAGTCGTATCATTTCAGAATACCCTCTACATCCTACATCCCTAACAATTTGTTTTACATATTCCAAACGTGGCCTGCCTACACAATTTTTTCCTTCTACCTGTCCTTCCAATATTAAAGCGATTATTCCAGGATGCCTTAGTATGTGGCCTATAAGTCTGTCTCTTCTTTTAACTATATTTTTATCAAATGCTTCTTTCTTCATCTATTTGTCGCAATACCTCTTCATTTGTCACTTTATCCATCATCTGATTTTTAACATTCTCCTATAGCACCACATTTCACAAGCTTCTAATCTTTTCTTCTCAGATACTCCGATCGTCCAAGTTTCACTTCCATATAAAGCGACTCTCCAAACATACACTTTCAAAAATCTTTTCCTGACATTTAAATTAATTTTTGATGTAAACAAATTATATTTCTTACTGAAGGCTCGTTTAGCTTGTGCTATTCGGCATTTTATATCTCTCCTGCTTCGTCCATATTTAGTAATTCTACTTCTTAAATAACAAAATTCTTCTACCTCCATAATCTTTTCTCCTCCTATTTTCACATTCAGTGGTCCATCTTTGTTATTTCTACTACATTTCATTACTTTTGTTTTGTTCTTGTTTATTTTCATGCGATAGTTCTTGCGTAGGACTTCATCTATGCCGTTCATTGTTTCTTCTAAATCCTTTTTACTCTCGGCTAGAATTACTATATCATCAGCAAATCGTAGCATCTTTATCTTTTCACCTTGCACTGTTACTCCGAATCTAAATTGTTCTTTAACATCATTAACTGCTAGTTCCATGTAAAGATTAAAAAGTAACGGAGATAGGGAACAACCTTGTCGGACTCCCTTTCTTATTACGGCTTCTTTCTTATGTTCTTCAATTGTTACTGTTGCTGTTTGGTTCCTGTACATGTTAGCAATTGTTCTTCTATCTCTGTATTTGAACCCTAATTTTTTTAAAATGCTGAACATTTTATTCCAGTCTACGTTACCAAATGTCTTTTCTAGGTCTATAAACGCCAAGTATGTTGGTTTGTTTTTCTTTAATCTTCCTTCTACTATTAATCTGAGGCCTAAAATTGCTTCCCTTGTCCCTATACTTTTCCTGAAACCAAATTGGTCTTCTCCTAACACTTCTTCCACTCTCCTCTCAATTCTTCCGTATAGAATTGTAGTTAAGATTTTTGATGCATGACTAGTTAAACTAATTGTTCTGTATTCTTCACATTTATCTGCCCCTGCTTTCTTTGGTATCATGACTATAACACTTTTTTTGAAGTCTGACGGAAATTCCCCTTTTTTTTAATTTAAATATATTGATTTATTAATAATTAATTACCTCTGATTGTAAAAAAGGTTTATAATAAATAATTATTCAATAATAACCATAAAAAAATATATATGAAAAAAAATCAGAAGTTACTAGTGAAATAAAATTTTATGTACTTTAATTTAATGTATTGTATTTTAATTTTTCTATTGATAAATAAACAAATAATTTATATTATTGAAGAGTAGGGAGAAAGTAACCAGTGATTTATAACGGCAGAATTTTTAACCGGAAATGGCAAAAGGATATTTATAAACAGTAAACAATAATTATAATTTTTTTCTATTCTGAAAAAATAAAGAAAATGTAAAAAAGGATCTCTTATTGTATTTATGAAAATTCAATGATTTTTCTGTTTTTAATATTGTAAAATCATGTTGTGTTTATTATTTTTTTTAATCGACCATTAAACCTCCATAAAAGGCCTTTCACCCGGAGATCCCGGGTTCGAATCCCGGTCAGGAATGGCATTTTTCACACACGCTACAAATCATTCACGTCATCCTCTGAAGCAATACCTAACGGTGATCCCGGAGGTTGAACAAGAAAAAACTCCATAAAAAAACTTGAATCCCTACGTACAGTTACTTCGATCAGTATTTCTTTTATTTTATTTTTTATTTAGGCCTTATTTACATTACATCCAAATACAATAAATTTTACAATTTTTTTTCTTTACATTATGGATAGGAAGTTTTCTCTGATAATCCTTTAAATTAAATTTTTATAGTTTTTCTGATAATTTAAGAAAAAAATATTATAATAAAAAAACATACAATTTAAACAATTTTTTTTCGTCATTCGTGCTTTTGATTGTTACGAAACAATAATTTATAATATCTTGTAATTCTGATATTGAAAATTCTAAAAATTTGCCCAAATTGCAAAAATTAAACTTAACTACTATTTCGATAAAATATTTGTGCATATTATATTCATGCAATCCAAAGTTTATGCTCAATACTAATATTTTTGTACCGTTACTTTTGATTCCCGTTTCGTCATACGGCTAGCGTAATTTTCTGACCAAGAAATTTATTTACAGCTGGTAGCCTAACTAAAAAGTATAAAAAGAGTATTGTGATGTTTATAAATCGCTGCAATAAAGTTTCAGTGTTTAAGAGATTGTAAGTAGAAAAGCAAACTACAAAATGAAGTTTTAGTAAAACTACCTTAATTAAATTATTACATGAAATTACATTAAAATAAAAGTCTAATTTAAAGAAAATTCTCATATTTTTTTTAATGATTTTTCGTTAAATTAATACTGAGGGGAAAACTTTTAAATCATTATGAGATTAGAGCATGAAAGTAAACTACATTTGGAGATGAAAAATCAAAGACGTTTCATAAATTTGATTCAGTAATTATTTAGCTAATTTTGAACAAGTTGATATATTTATATACAATGTGATTCAGGAGTAAAGGGAAATAATTTGGAAACTGATTCTACAGCTTGAAATAAGAAAAAGGTTCATATAAACATATGTCCGAAAACGCTTTGTTATCAAGTTAAGGCTAACGAAAGATTTTGCCCAGATTTCAGTTGAGGTCATACTGAAATTTTTAAGGCTTTGTATAAGAGGGTAAACTTTGGTTTCTTATATTTTTTGACCTGAAAAATCAAATAAAACAGGTCCCAGAACTATTAACAATTAGAAAGTTTACATTGTCACCATTTTAAAATAAATTGAGATATCAGGTTCGTTATTTTTATACAAGTAAACCTCTAGGTACCCTAGAAATATGCGAAATTTCAGTTTGATACGATTCCTGAGAAATAAATTTTTGTATTAAAAGTACAAAATAGCGTATGGCCGGTAAACTAAGCTTTTCTGGACATATATTGATACAATTTTTCTTCTTTATTTCGATGTGGGAGATCATTTCCTGAATTCTTGGAAGTTTTTATAAACATTCTGTATATATATATATATATATATATATATGTGTGTATACAGATTGTATCACGAAATTCTCTCAGGACTGTCACAAGTTATTCTACTCTCTACTCATGAAAATAATGGAAAAAGTTTTTATAAACAAATGTGCTAAAATGCTTTATATGCTAATGAAAAAAATTTCTCATACTTCAGCAACCCCGATGAAATGTCGTACTGAAATTTTTAGGACGTTAATTAAGGACCAAAATTAATGATTTCTTATCTGAAAAATCGAGTAAAATAGGTCTCAGAACTGTTTGTGCAGTAGTTTTTGAGTAATTTGAGTTAAGATCCAATAAATTGGAGTACAAAACCCTATTTTTTTATGTTTGACGTACAATAACTATGTTAAATTAGTAATAAACACATAAAAATTTTTAAAAACACTTGTAGAGAATTTAATTCTGAAAAAAATGGTGTAAGATAAGTTGAATAAGACCAAGAAAAGTAATAAATATTCGAATTTTATTTAGAAACAGTATATTATTACAATTGCCAGAAAAGTGCTTATTTAATGTAAACAAAAACCAAATCCTTTTCTGGTGATGTGAAAAATTTGTTAAAACAAAATTTATTGTTAAAAAATTCAATTGTTAATCTCTGTTAAAAAGTTTTAAAAAACTAAACTATACAGCAACTGTAAAATAAAAATTATTTAGATAATTTTTTTATTAATGACAGAAATACAATAAATTACTTAAAAAATTATTATTTCTAAGTTGGCAGTAAAATAACAATAGCTGATCAATGTGCAACATTGTATTAGTGGTTAAATCATTCTTTAAGATAGATTAAGTATATCAGGTACTGTGAACTGTGCTGTCGTTAATAAACGTTTTCTGTGAATTTTTGTTTGAACGTGATCGGTTTGTCATTGAAGTAATCCCGTACTTATTTACAACAGAGGAAGGAATACGCTGAATGAATACGCCGTATTCATTTTGGGTGTGTGTAATGGTAATGTTACGGCTGCTGCAGTAGAATATGAAATACGTTTTTCAAATCGTAGGATTCCAGATCCCAAAACAATTAGCGCGACTTTTCGCAATCGTCGGGAAACAGATTCACTACCTAGTATTTGCACCAGTTACGAACGATCTATCCAACACGAAGCTGATATTGAAGAAATTATTGTCGATGCAGTACAGCGCAGTCCAGGTGTCAGTACACGACGTCCTTCCGGCCGGAATTTGGTTTTTGTTTACTTTAATAAAGTACATTTCTGATAAATGTAGTAATGTACAGTTTCTAAATAAAATTCGAATTTTTCTAACTTTTCTTTGTTTTATTAACTTATATCATTTTGTTCAGAATTAAATTCTCTACAAGTGTTGTTTAAAATTTTTGTGTTTATTACCCATTTAACAAAGTTATTGTATTTCAAACTTAAAAAACAGGGGTTTTTACGACAATTTATTGGTCTTCACTTCAGATTTATCAGAATCTACTCCAGAAACTGTTCTCATAAAATTCATAATTATTTTTTTTTAAAGTAGAACTGACTTTAAAATTTAAGGTTAATGATTTATTAGAATAAAACTTTAAAGTTTATAACCATTTTTAGCACATGAAACCATTAAAATAAAATATAGCTTTATTAAAGTGGAATCACATATGTATTTCAGATAAAAGTTATTTTACATATTTCTTAGAGGATATCTTTTAAAAAAAAAAAATCAAATCACAATTTTATTACAAAAAACATATCTAAAGAAAACATATTGCAAATGAATAAGTATAGAATGACTTGTAAATAAATAAAGGCAGTTTTGTTTTAAGTTGCAGTGTATACAAAATATGAATAACTTATGTTGAGAAAAATATATAAAATGTAAAGGATTTAAAATTTATTCAAAAATAGATTAAAAACTTGAACAATATATTTTAATTTTAAAAGAATTTACAATGCAATTTGCTAATTTTAAAATTGACTTGACTATATCTCTAAGTACAAGTAACTGAAAATACTGTTACTTGTCCAATCTCATTATTCATTACAGAAAATTGAAATCTCTCCATTCCACTGCAAGCAGCTCCAAAATTTCCTTTATTATCTGCAGCTACAACTGCACCAAAGAAATTTGGATAGTGAGATGAAATTCTTTCCACTGCTACATAAGCTGCATCACGTGGAGTTCTTCCTCTTCTCATTTCTTCTACAGCTAAAAAGCTACAAACATAAAACCTTTGATATCATAATTTATATAAAAAATATATAAAAGTAGTCTAAAATATAGCGAGTCTTTTCTGCATGAGATAGCATTAGCATCCTAAATCTCAGGTTATATGAGTCACAGTGGATCAAGCCAAACATAATTTGACAGCTGGCAGTTGAAGCTAGTGGATGTGCAAAAAGTGTTTGAATTCTTATGCTCAGACATAATGTATTGATCTGTGAAGATGAGTGAACTTTCTTCAAAACTGTTACATTTTACAATTTTATTTCAATAAAGGTGTAAATGCTGCAAAGGCCAGTGAAGAAATTTGTGCTGTTTATGGGCAAAATATGTTATCAAAAGCAATAGCCGAAAGATAGTTAAGTTGCTTTTGTTCTGGAAATTTCAATGTTCAAGATGCTCCTTGCAGTGAGAAAGCAATCATAGAAAAAGTAAATGATATTCTGGCAAAAATTGAGGAAGACTGGCATGTAAGCAGTAATGCATCGCCAGTGACTTAAACATCCAACACCATACAGTGGAAAAAGGTGGCTACAAAAAGAAGCTTGCTGTTTGGGTGCCACATGATCTCACTCAGAAAAATTTACTAAATCGAATTTCTATCTGTGAATCTTAAACGAGCTTACTTAAATGAGCCATTTGAATTTCTACTGAAATCGAGTCAGTTCTGAAGCAATAGAAAGGGATGACAATGCATATATCTTTAACAACGCGTCAGGAATTGAGAGAACTTTTTTTGGAAGGTTTTATTACAACCAATGTATAGCCTGGATCTGGCAGTGAGTATGATTTGTTTCAGTCTTTGCAGAACTCCCTGAATGGTGTTAAGTTAGTTTCAAAAGAAACCTGTGAAATCAGGTGTCACAATATTTTGACCAGAAACCGCAGACTTTTATAGCAAAGGTATCATGATGTTGCTAGAAAAATGGCAGGTCATAAAAATATCAAATCCTAGTAAAGAGAGTTACTTTTATAAGGATTTGAATACTAGATCGTGGATACCAGTGTTCTTTGGTGGCTGGGTTTTCACAATTAACCACACATCTCAGAAATGGTCGACCTGAGACTGTACAAGACAACACTTCATTTATACTCATATATATCATACTCTAAAGTAATCCTAACGGTGATTCCGGAGGATAAATAGAAAAAGGAAAGAAAAAAACAAGGTCATAAAAAAATGGTGCATATGAGGTCTTATACTGTTATTATTTTCCAATAACAATAAATGCATTCTCAATTTTGACCTCCAAAAGCTCACACTTTTAGACAAACTATTTGAAACACAATGAACATATTGAATTTCTCTTAATAAATGGTTATCTACAACTATCAAATAATTTTTCTCAAAAAATGTTATTTTGGAAAAAATATCATATTTAAATTTAATTTTTATTATGTAGGCTAAATTACTCTTAAAAGGCTAAAAGAGAAAACGTAAATATTTAGAAAAAAGTATTACATGACATCAAATTTCAAGAATTAAAAATTTTTAATAAAATTTATACTTCTGAATGAATATTTATGTTCATAAAAATCATTTTTATTTAAGTAATAGATACAGCATCTGCATTAAAATATTTTTTTCTTTTAATTAAAAAGTGAATAAAAACAAAATTTATGGTGTGGTAGCATATATGACTTTCATCTGTAACGTACTTTGTTTGAACTCTTGTCAGCCATATTAATATTTCTCTTTATTTTTTTTAATTTTATTAGTTTTCACATTCTGCAAATTGCATACACAATATAAGCATACGTAAGTCTTACATGTTAATATAGTGAATAAGTAATTATTAAAAACCAAACATTTTATGGGCATTTACATTTGGTATTTTGGCAGTTTTTTTTAATGAATGATTTATGGTAAAATATCCTGGCAGTAAATTAATATACAAAAATTACTATTTTATTAAAGACTTCTTCTTCTACTCATGAGCGTTGTCAGCTCATAAACATTTCTCTAGTGATTAATCAGATGATATATATGCTTATTAAAAAACAAAAATCAACATTAATTAAAAATATCAGAAGGAAACCTGTCCAGTTATTTAATAAATGCTTCTAGTTATTTATATCTTGCTTATGAAGATCAGAACTAACAATTTGGTGGTTTATTTAAATGTAATAGTAACATAAACTGAAAATTAATTATTTAATTAAATTTATAATTTCTCTGATTCATTTATTATTGCCAAAATTTTACTTATTTATTTCCTATATTATTATTATTATTATTATTACTTTCCTGGTTACAGTGATATTAGCTTTAATGGAAAAGTCTACAGATAAAAAAAAAAAAACTAAAAATTTAGTCTCTAAGTTAGAAAAATTAACAAAAAAAGATAGCTTTAAATAAATTGTAAATTGTGAAAAAAGTTTTTATTCCAATACTCCATATGTATTTTTGTCACATGAATGTTTATTCGAATAAATATTGGTATATATTTGGTCTTATAATTCTGAACTACGGTGACTGATTTTCATCAAATTTGGTAGACATAACCTTCATAGGGAAAGAATTATAAAACATATCTTTTAAAAATATTTTAAATTTAAATCCATCTTCTACGTTACCCATTCCATTTAAAATGCCCAAATTCTAAATAATCCTTACTTTTTAGTATTTCTTAAAAAAAAATTAGCCAAAAATTTTCACCTACTCCCTAGAGAATTACAGCATCTTTTGTTTAGAATTATGACTCCTTATATTTTTTAAACAATTTTAAAAAGTTTTTTTTTTTAATTTATAACACCACTTATGGATAATTTTCATAAAAATTAAATAATTCATAAATATGTGAATGCTTTCTCTTGAATATAGAAGCCTCCAAAATTAAGAAACATTTTTTTTGTAATTTCAAATTTTTAATGCTCAAACCATATTTGTTAAACAATAAAGTCACTAAAGTAACTTTAGTGACCCCTACCTTAATGGAGGAGCTCCCAAATTTAAAAAAAAATCAAAAAGTTTTTTTAATTTTGATTTTAATTTATTTAAAATTAATTTTACTGAATGTTTTAATCATTAAAAAAACCTTCTGAGGCATGAGCCCAAAATTTTCAAAAAGTAGAAAATATATTTTTTAAATTGTGATGTTAAAATACTATATAACATTATTATTATATAACTTATGACTCTTATTATAACTTTTAATGAATCTTGGAAAAGATCAAGAACACAATACTCCCATTGTTCAACTTTTATTAAGTCCGCCAAAATATACAAATAATCAGTCTTTTGTATTTATTTATTATCTGTATGTCATAAAATTAAAAATAAATATTTAAAAATAAAAATTGAAAAAAAAATTCATAATTTTATTTATTATTTTTCAATAAGAATGAATTATTTTATCGTAAAGATACAAAAAAGCATAAAATGATTTAAATCAAAAACAGAATTTTCAAATTTAATCAAAAAGTTACATAACCTGGGCTAGTGTATCTGGAAAGTTATTGAATTCATTACCAGCTATTTTTTTATGGTATGTAATTTTCAAAAATACATGAATTAGTATAATTAACTTGAATTACTTAAATTATTATATCTTCCATTTTAGAAAAAGTGTGTTAGTGTTGTAACAAGAGAGGTATAACAAACCTGAATAATGTATTCCTACCAATTAAGAAGTAAGTAGTAGAAAATATAATACTTGGGAGGGATCCAGAAAGGGGCTAAAAGAAACTCTTTTACTAAACGTAACAGGTCCATTTAACAATCATCTTTTGTAACACTGCCCACTGACACACAATAAACAGATGTTCTTCTGTAAAAAGAGTTAGCGAACCCAGGTTAGGAATGCATGGGAACAAAAGGGCTTGGTTGATCATTCTCACGCTTAACTGGGGTCTACTCTGACAGGTAAAGAAGATAGGAGTATAAATACTACAGGGAAGACCAGTTAAGAGTCAGTTCCGCAATGAGAGTCTGCGAGATGTCAGTAAGTGAGAGAGAGTATTCTGCGAGAAGGACAGTGAATAAGCGAATGTCTAGTTTAAGTTCTCGATGCGATTAAGATGATGTCACAAGTAATTTCAGTACAAAAAACAAGAAATGGTTCGGTGAGTTACTGTAAGACTATAAAGAGATAATGTACTAAAATTTCATTCATAAACTGTTAGGGTTGTTTTATTTATGAACAGCAAAGGTATTTGCAACAACGAAAGAATTTTATACTCTTCTTATCTATCTATTGCATTATTGTTGGTAATCAAGACTAGTTAAAAGTGTTATGACTAGCGATAATGCTAATGTGTTTTGTCAATGGGATAGAATTCTGGTTTTCATTATTTATCTAGCTGTGAATAAATCCTGACAATTACTTTAAATTCTGTTTTGTATGTAACCACTGTTTATTATTGTGATTGTGATTATTACAATCATTATTTGTTTATTTACTATTGTCTTTATTCTAATTATTACTGTGAGTTGTTTTATTATTGTCGCTTATTATTTTTGTTTAGTCTTATCTGGTTCCCCCTCTACCAATATGAAGGCAGCGCATTGCTGGAGTGGCAGTGGTAGGGATGACTAGCCGTACACATCTTTTCTTATTATATTGCATATTGTTGTGTTATTGTATGTAGGTGCATGTGATACAGTCCATTTTTCTTTTACTATTTGTGTACTTTATAATTACGTTCATTAAATTTTCTTTGATTAACACAAAATGTGCAATTTTCTGAGTTATGGGAGAAGTAACTCATACCAACAACACAATGTTGTTGGTATGTGGATTATCAACAACCTCTCCTAAGAAGCTAATATATATATATTTCACTTAATATCAGAGGAATGGGTTGATTTAGAAAGTTGAAATTATGTGTGATGACTTAGTAGTAATTTTCTATCTAGACACATGGTCATCTGCTGTGGATGTTAAGCAATAGTAGTCATCTTCCATCTTTTTCCCATCTTTAATGGCCCCCTCCATCAATTCCTTTTCACCAACCATTGGATTTTTCATCACTCTGTTAACTGAAGACTGTAACTGGAAATAAATAAATAAATAATTTTTTGAACAACTTGCAAATCTTTAAATGGAGTTTACTTGGAGATGGGGTCAAGTTGAAAGCTGCTATTTTTGGATTTCCTTATGTACTTAATAAAACATTTAATTAGACAATTACTAAGCTATTACTATTTAGTTAGACAACTACTATTGCTTTATAAGTGAGAAAAATTGTGGTTCAGTCTAGAAGCGTGGAGAAATTGCAAAATAACTATCACTATGTATGCATTTATGTAATGAAAAAAAGAGAGATGAATAAAGGTTTGTTGAAAAAAATGTTTCAAGTTCAGTTTGCGTACTTAAAAAAAGATGTTCTAAGGAGGTATTGTTTGATGCTCTTAAGGGTAATTTAACTAACAAGTGTTAAAATGAAAATTGCCAGAAAGAATTCCACATCATTTATTCATTATTCTAACTGGAATGACAAATCAAATCCAGGTCTTAGATAAGGTGGTTATGAAACCTTTTAAATAGATTTAAAGAAGTCGTATATTTCCTTTATATGAATTTATATTTATATAAATGTAATACTTGATCTTTCAGACAATTAAATATTAAATGACAGTAAAATTTAAAAAAAATTCATTACAATACTATGCAAATAGATTAAATGTGTGGTGGGATGGATATCAAAAGAATCAATTAAATATAGATTCCAATAATGCTGCTTTTAACATGGACAGACAGGATGCATATTGTGAAAAAAATAATGCGAATAGCAATGTTGGTTCTGAAAAGGAAAATGAAGCTGAAAATCGAGTGATTTTTTTGAGTTTATAATTTTTCATTACTTAATGATTTATGTTGAGTAGTAAATTAAAAATAAAATGTATCATAAACAAGAAATGAATAATTTAAAAGTATATTATATTATCACATTAACTGGATAATATGTATATACACAGAAGAAAAGTCAAATTGGTTGATACTACCTTGGAGCAAACCTTTGCATGATATCACCATTTCCTGTAGCTATTGCAGCACCAACAGTAGCATCAGCATAGGCAAATCCGCCTGCTATTGCTGAGTTTCCAACACGTCTAAAATAAAATATTAAGAAGTAAGTATTAATAAAAGTTACTTATACCTCATAACAATGAAGTAAGATCTATTTATCCTAAATAATTTGATCAAAAAAGTAAATATAATTTAAAATGAATACATTTCACAATTTTGAGTATATAAATGAAATTTAGATTTTTGTGAAATACAAATAGTTAAGATATTACTTAATATTTATATAAATGTTTTAAAACTAAAGTAAGAAGAGGATCTTGTAAAGTTTTACTCATGAGATGAGAAAAAAAAGAATGATTGTAAATAGTAAACCTTTGGAGAAATATTAAGTGCTTTTTAGAGAAGACTCATTGGGTGAAAGAGATAAGTTAAAGGAATTGATCTAGATAGTTTTTCCATAACTGACTTGACTCTGAAAAAACTGGTGCTATAAAGGTGAGTGACTGTTGATGAAAGAAAAACAAAAATAGGAAATTTGATTAGGAACATCAAATTTTATGGCAGTTGAAGAATTACTTGATGAAGAAAGAATAGTATTGTCAGCATAAGTAAAAAAAAAATTGAAAGTTACAGAAATAGCACTTCATAGAGTAGGTTAAGTGGAAGAAAGAGAAAAATAGTGAGTTATGATAAAATAAACAAGTTCACAAGAAAGCTGAAACAGTATGAGAAAGGCATATAAGGTTCACAAGGAAACAGCATACAGATAAAAAAATTCAGACAGGATGTTATGAGAAGAAAATGAAGAATTTTACTGAAAACCAGATGGAACAACAGAAGATAAAGATATACAGAATGCTTGTAAAGTAACTCAAATTGCTAAAACACTTTAGTGGAACAAAATGTTCTTTACAGTATAAGAACTGAATACTACTATTTATAAGAGAATATGGCAAAAAAATGTTTGATATTGCAAGAGTGGGTACTCAGCTGCTCTCCTGTTATAATATGGAAGGTCTCCAATACGGAAAGCCTTAATAGTGTTAACTTTTGACATAAAAATTATCATGTTTAAGATCTGATATTGGTAGATTAGATAATTTCAACTACATACAAAAATAGTGTTGGTAAATTAGAGGTAATTTGGGAATGCACTAAACTTATCAGCAATTAGATGTTAAGAAGGCAAATTGGTCAAGTAGATATCAAAATGGTTGTATCATAATGATCTAGAGATTGAAGGACTAGCATTATCATCATTTGAGTTTTCCAAGGATGATAGAAATTCTCTAAAAATCTCTGGAAACATTGTAATGGTTTTTTTTTATATAAGGACGATATTCTGGTTGTTGACAATCTTCAGGGTATTTTTTTATATTTTCGCAGGATCTGTGGAACAACCAGTGAAGATATTCAATAGAAGGGAAATATTCAATATTTGCCTTGTTTTCATAGTGTCAAAGTGACAAACATTTAATTTAACTGATAATTGTAGTTGAATTCTATGGGTAGATTGAAACTGCTTTGGTCAGCAGGTCTATTAATAGCTACAATATCAAATTACAAAGAACCACTAGATGTATTATGATTATTGAGAAGCAATGGATCTGTATATTATTTTTTTTTTTTGATGCAGGTATAAATTAGAAATTAAATTGATAACTATTGAATCTATTCCTGTTCTTTCTGCGTTGTGGCATTGAATTTCACTTGTCTACCTGGTTATGGACCAGGATCAAAGGGGGGATGGGTCTGTCTACAATTGGCATACTTGAATCAACATTGTAGGGAAAACATATGTTCCTAGTAAGAATGACTATGATTATTAGGTTACATATGATAAGAATGGTTGGGGCATGACTAGGCTGTCCTATACATCGGACATTTCTCATTCTGGATCATAGATAGATATCTTTATGCTAAATATAATAGGTACAGCTGACGCTGTCTCTGGTGAACATCTTATTGTCTTGATTACTGGTAAATCTTAAAGTAGTCAAACAACTGATTCGGAGAGCAGAGCAGAAGAATAGTATTTCAGTGACTCGATTATCACATTCTTTTTGGAAGGATTAAACAAGTGATAAATCAAATAGAATGCTAAATAAAATAGCTTTTAAATATTGATTATCAACTAGGAGAAACAAAATTTATGCTGCTTTTATAATTGAAGACTGTTCTACAGAAAATTATCCACAATTAAAATGGTTGAATCTAATAAATAACTTCTTTTTTCTTTTCTTTTTTTTCCTGTTTAGCCTCCGGTAACTACCGTTTAGATAATTCTTCAGAGGATGATATGTATGAGTGTAAATGAAGTGTGTATAGTCTTGTACATTCTCAGTTCGACCATTCCTGAGATGTGTGGTTAATTGAAACCCAACCACCAAAGAACACCGGTATCCACAATCTAGTATTCAAATCCGTGTAAAAATAACTGGCTTTACTAGGACTTGAACGCTGTAACTCTCGACTTCCAAATCAGCTAATTTGGGAAGACGCGTTAACCACTAGACCAACCCGGTGGGTAATAAATAACCTAAAATTATATAACTACACAACATAAGTTAACTTGATATAACAATATCATACAACACAATATAATAAACAGTAAATTGTTATATCTGACTGACTTTCATGGTAAAGTGGTAGATAACATCTCAACTTTTGTAAAACTTTCTGGGCCTGGACCCATGTTTCATATGCTATAAAGTTTTTTTACACCATAATACACTCTCAAACATTGAGCTACTGAAATGAATTAAGCATAAAAGAATAATAATAGCAATAATAATAAACAATTATCTTGCAGAAATAAAAATATAAAACACTGTAAATTTATGCAAAAAATTTATTCAAAATATTACCCAGGAATTTTATGCTTCAAACCATTAGAGGATGAACCAGCTGCAGCATATCCATATTCATTAATAAAAAGCATACTAATTCCTTCAGATCCTTGATTTTCATTATGTTCATTTTTTCTGAAATTATTCTCTTTTGAATCATGAGAATCTTCTGAATATCTGAATGTAGTCTGGAAATCATGAACATGTTCCATACGTCTCTTAGGTGTACGAATATAAAGTGAACATAAATTTTCATCAGGTTCTACATCCTGTAAAATAAATTTTTCAATTCAGTTTAGTTTTATAAAAATACATTTAAATAAATCTAGCAGTTTTTTTTATTAATAATTAACTGCTGTTTAACAACCCACCAATTCCATTGGATGCTGTCATCCAGCCAAACAGAACCTGGACCTGTATTATTCAATGAAACCTGCACTATCTATCTCTGGTGATCCAAAGGGGTTTCTTTCGTTCAAACAAACTTATTACATTTAGATTTAATAGTTTGTTAAAATTCATCTTTGTCTACTGGAATTGTATATTTTTTCAGTCTGTTTTGTCAGATGCTATTTCCTGGAACATTTGAGATATTGCAGAGCCTTTAAGTTGTAAGGGATGCAGTTCATCTATCTTATCAATATCCCTGGTATTTTTAAAAGCCTAAATAAACTAATACTAATTATCTGACATTTGGATAATTAAAAATCTGGATAAAAATTCATATCTATTGTCCAGAAAGAATATTACAGTTTACAGGCAAAAAGAAAGAAAAATGGCTTCTTGTGTGACTAGAGCAGAGTGGGTATCTTCTAAAAGAGAATGCCAAAATTTGATATAAGATAATTGTAATTGAAATTTATGAAAACATGGATTTTCATACAATTATTATTTTTGCCTGTATCCTTTACCTAGCAACTATCCTTGCTGGAATGATTTTAGACAAGACTGTAAGTTCCAAAAATACTGTTTTCAGATTCTTATTCTACCTGGTAATTTTTTGAATATTACTTGGCCATAGAACTCATGACAAAGCGGTAGCATATTTATTTTTCTTCTGGAAGATTGTGGGTTCAAATGCCTAGCCAGGCTTTGCATTATTTAAGACTAAAAAATTTATTTCTCATTACTACAAAATAAAAATAAAAAAATTAGCAATTAATATAATCCACCTTACCAGCTGTTGATATTTTCTCTATATCTTTCGGTATACTTGGAAGCCATCATCAGGAGTTAAAATTAATGCATTAAAGTCAAAGTTTAAAAAATCATAGTTAAAATTTTAAAATAGTCATGACTGTCCCAGTCCTACTAGTATAGTATATTTATTATATTAGTTGTTAATTTATTTATTTAACATATCAGCAGTACCATGTTTGAGAAATAAAAAAAATATATATAGTAATTTTAATTGGATAAAAGGTAAATTAAAATGTGTAATGGCTACTGATATAATTAAATTACTGTGCTATCAGCCAATCAGGAGATTAATTATTTTACCAGTAGTGTGCAGCGGATTAATCCATGGCAACCACTTACTATGATTTTTATTCTGATTATGCTAATCAAGTCTACCACCACTGCAGAGCAGGGCACCTATGAAAGAGAATCCTTAATGGCCAGGCCAGTGTGATATAGTGGCACCTTATAGAGATGAGTTACGGAACTCACTTGGCTGCAAGAAAAAAGAGGGAGAAAAGATCCTTCCTGTTATATTTAAGTGACTAACGCTTTTGTGGGCACTGCCTTCTCAAGTTAAAAGATACTTAGTCATAAGGATTCAAGTAAGAGGAGACAAAGATAATAATATCTGTGAATGATACTGACAGTTTAGCTAAAATTAAGAATAAGTTGCAGGAATAATGGATGAATAGATTCTCATACAGGAGAATTTTACACAAAAGTAAATTAAGAGTAAAACAAAGGTAATGAATTGGGATAAAAGAAGATGTTAAATTTCAAGTTATGAGGAAATTCACTATGTATCAGGTGCTGAAGAATTTGTTAAGAGAATACAATTTCAAAGACTGGTTGCTGTAAGTAAGTAAGCAATTACAAGCATATCAGCACAAGAAGTATAGCATTTACAAAAAATAAAAATTACTACATTAAAACATAGATTTAGAAACTGTAAAGACATTTCTCAAAATATGGAATGGAGTAAAGCACATGATAGAGAAAAATGTAGAATTGTAAAATTTTCAGGCTTTTGAAATATAGTTTTTTCATAGAAGAATGTTGAAAAATGAGTGATCTGATAAAGTATGAAGAGGCACAAGATAAAAAGAAGGGTAGAAACTAAATAGTAGGGGGGTGGCTGAATTTAAAATACATAAAATAGTTTATAAATATGTAATGTATAACAAATATGATGGGATTCAATGATTGGTCGAAAATAGAGTACTGAAGTTATAAAGTAATCAAGAAAAATAACAAATCACTCAAATGACTAAAAGAGAAATAATTTATATTTATCAGCAAAATTTATCATAAATATCATATCAGGATATGTAAGTATACATATATAAGAAATGAATTGCCCATCATTTTCATGAAAAGATCAAGGGAAACTATGGTAAAATCTTGCTAATAACAGTATAAAAAACAATTGGAGAAGAAAAAGAAAGTGTAAAAAAAGGCAGAAGAGTAAAATCAATCTTAATACCTATGAATAATAAATAAATACGTAAAATAATAATCTTAGATACTAAGTAAGTAAAAAACTAAAAAAAAATTGTTGCAAAGAAAATAAAGAAAAACAATTTCCTCTATGCCTTCAGTATAACCTTTTAAAGTTATATTTTGAAGTTGGAACAAAATTTTAAATGAATTCCTAGTGCACAAGACACAAATTATAAAGTTTATTTCAATTAAGGTTTATTTCTTAAGGTTTGGCACCAAACTTCAAAAAATAAATTTCAAAAATTGTATTGAGGGTATAGTGAAGAATCATTTTTTCCTTTCAATGCAATCTTTTTTTTATTCTTTTTTATCTTTTTAGAGTCTGTTCCAATTTTTTTACAATTTTTTATTTTAATCTTTTTAGTTTTACGACTTCTTTGTAGCAGAAATATGGATAGACCTACAAAAGAGGCTGCTCATGACAGAAAAGAATGTTCTCTTAAAACAACAGGCCTACTCAAAATTAACTAATGATTTAAGGTAAAAGATGCATAGAATTCAGAGATAAGAGTCTGCTATTGTAGATGAGATGAGGCTGCCTAAAATATGGAAATATATGAAATGCAAGTTTTTAAAAGAAACAGAGCTCTTTCTTAAATGCTAAGTATTATGATGAGTTACACAAAAATACTTCTGTTGTTGGTTTAATACAGATATTGGAATTTTTAATTATTTAATGAATGCATGAATAAGTGGAATCTTTAATTTACTAAATGTCAATCTACGGGCACCAAACGATTATTTACAGCCCATTTTTATACATTGAAATCTCATTTTGACCTTTTATAGGAATCTCAAAAGATAAAAATTTTAATTTAATTTAAAATTTTTATTTTAATTTTAGAATTACAAACAGATATAAAAATATGTATTGTTATGGTTAATCATGTTATCTCTATCTGAGAAACATAATGGACCAGTGATAATAACAATTAAAAATCTATACCCCTAAAATAAGTTAAATAGCAATATTGTTCTAATAATTATACTTTAAAAGGTAACTCTTAAGTTCTTTAATGAAGAAAAAAAATTTTACACACCACCCAATAATTTGGTTGACAATCATTTTTTTCCCAATCCGAATATTCTATATCTGATCTTCGTAGTGTAAGTAATTCTTCTTTAAATCCCATATTTTTGGCGAAATTAGTTGCACTTTCTCCAACTAATAATGAGTGCTTTGTATGTAGCAAGACGTATTTTGCAACTCCAATTGCATTTTTTATTCTATGCAGATCACCAACTGCTCCTACTTTCATTGTCACTCTATTCAGACAAAATTTACAGTTAAATTTAAATGGCTTAAATTTATGACGGTTAATTAACACACACACATACACACACACACACACAGAGAGAGAGAGAGAAGTGCAAAAAGGAGATATATTTGGAATTAAATTATTGACAATTAAATTTATTAATTCATTTGGTCTAATTAACTAAATAATTTAAAAAAATAAAAATGAAGAAATAAACCCTTGAAAACAAGTCATGAATCTGAACAAATTAAATTTAATAAATAAACATATTTTAATAACATAAATAATCAAACAATATCAATTACAATAATGTACGATATCAAAACGATAAAATAATGAAAATAGTAAATCTATAAACTTAACTGATATTTCATTCAATGATAAAGATACTAGTAACAAAATACTGGTATTATATGAAAGCCTTCAACATCAAATAGGGTAGATTATGGATTGCAGTAAAAAGAAAATTGTTACATTGTTTTTGGTTTACATTACACAGACCTTTTTCAATATCTAATATTTACTATATTTAACAGTTTATATATTTTAAAACAGATAGCTTGGTTTTAGTCCATGAAATCCTACATTATAAGATAAAAAGTAGCTTATGATAATAACATAATTATACCAGTCTAATGAAAAATATTATTGTCAATTTAAAAACTAACTTAAGGCCACTTTTTTTTTTCCCTACCTTCTTAAGCACCCCAGGGCAACTGGTCCTCGCCGTTAAGCAAAACTCAGTCGGCCCGTAGTGCCATGGCAGTCGACTGCCCCCCCCTGTCGCGCCATTCCTTGGCCTCCCAACAGGGTCCTCCCAGTTTCACCAAGGTGCAGTAGCCCTCCCTTCTGGACGACCACTACACCCCTCCACTGAGAGGCTACCCTACCTGTCCCTACTCTAGGTTGCCGTTTACGCATTGCGTGCAACCGGCAAACCGCCGCGTCCCTCCCTCTAATACCTTGAGGGTCCCAAATGCATCATCGGAGCACCCCGACTAACCCTCATTCTTGCATATGAAGGAGCCTGAGTGACCTCTGCATTCAGGCTGCCTCCCTGTCCCTACTCGGCGACCACGATTCGCCCCTTTTTTTTTTTTCCCCCGTTGTGTACTCAGCACACTCTCTTCTTCCTCTTCACGAACAGCCGAGGCCCTGCTCCATGCTTCACATCCATGCTTGTAAGTCTCTATAGGGTAATCACCCTCTTTAAACTGGTGCTTACACCTACTTGCACCTCCCGCAGACGTATCCTCACTATGCGGTTGTGCGTGTACGTCATTTCAGTAATAGTATGCCCTCTGATTACTGTTTTTAAGTCATCCTTCCAATATACATAAATAATGGTACATAATGTATTATTATACATTATGACACCAGCCCAAGATACAGCATGTACCTTTTTCACAGTGCCTGGTTTGCTAGGCTCTACCAAAACAGTTAAACTCTACATTGCTACAGGAAAAAGTACACATTATTCTAAATGATAGCAATAGCCAACATCTCATAGTAGTATTACAGAGAGTTTTTGCCTTCCTTCATCCTTATACTAACATGATTTACACGATCTATAGCCAATGGTATGACACATAATCGCCTCATGTAATTACAACATAATTATTCATAATAGGGATACAACACAATTTACAACATATTTATCATTTAATACTAACATAATGTACCCAATAATGGCACAATTTATAATCAATGGTATAGCACATAATTACTTCAGTTAACTACAATCTAATAACTTATGACAAGATACAACATAATTCAGCATAATTATCATTTAATACTAACATAATTTACCCAATTAATGGCACAATTTATAAGTCATAGTATGGCACATAATAACTTCATTTAACTACAACATGATAATTCATGACAATACTTAAGGCCACTTATAATGGCCTAAAAGCCAGTTTCTTCTTCTCTATACAAATTTAATTTCTATAAAATTCTGAAAAAAATGAGAAATTAAGGTTTTGCAGTTGATAGTAATCAGTTGATAAAAGTACTTTTCAACTGCTGTTCAGTTAATTTTTGTACCTATATTAAAATAATGGATATAACTATAAAAATCAACAATAAGCTTTTACGCTTCAGTGTTGAAGAAAAAGCTTTTATGCTTCAGTTTTGATGAAAAATAATAAAGATATTGCTACTAATATAAAAAAATAATTCAATGAGAGATGTATGTTGGTAAGTCCACAGATTTACCAACATTTGCATAAGTTGAACATAAAATACTGTAAGAGTTAAAGCTGTTCCATGATCAGATTAGCTTTGAACTAGTTGAACTTAAGAAAAGAACAACTTTGGAGATATTACTAAAGAAGCCTCAAACTTCAGCCAGAAAAACTCTGCTATGCTGGAAATACCCAGAATAATCTTATAAAAAATTCTAGAGAAGTTGAAGTTTATGTGCAATCATTCAAGATTACTTTAGGAAAACGATATTGCCAGAAGGATAGAATTTATTTATTGAGAAGTATGTTCACATTTCTTTAGCTCTGTAATATGGTGAAGTGTGCCTCAAAATGAACCATCATAATTGTGTTTATTGGTCTGATAAAAATCTTAACATAATTATAGATGAAGAGCTTAATGTACCTGAGTTTATGTTGGTGTGGAATCACAAAAAATGAATATTAGGACCTTATTCCTTCAATGTAAGGGTAACATGTCTGAATCATATTTTGAGATATTATGAAATGTAGTTATTTCTAAACTGTTAAGTAACCCTGCATTCAACATTAATCATCCCTGTGTTTAACTGCAAAGTGGGACACTTCCTCATTATGCTATTTAAGTTGGAGATAAAGGCTATCTCAATCAACTTTTGCTGACTGAATAGGACAAAGAATTAAGATGAATGAATAGGGATTGAGGAATAACTGGAATGGCTATCATTTTTATCTGTTTTAATGACTTGCAAAGTTTTATTTAAGCTGTTGATTGAAAACTCAATTGATTTTATAAACTGGGATAAGCTTTTTTTTTTTTAAAATGTATAATTCAATAGTTAAACACTGTCATGGTTGCATAATGGCAAGAGGGTAACACTTTGGCTTCAAATACTTCCGCTAATGTGTACTACATATTAATAAGCAATTCTTTTTTTAACTTTTTTATTTGTTACTTTCTCATTAGTAGTAGGGAAACTGACTTTATCCCATCTGGTATATAAAATACTAGGTCAAACAAGATTAAAAAAAATAATAAATTTTAATATAACTAATAATGGAAGAATAAAAGATTAGAAATAAAAAAAATTCTGGGAGAGCTTTATCGAAACCTTCACCAGTCAGCGGCAATTTCTATGAGAATTGATTTTCACATTACTTCTATTCCCTTTTCCTATCTTTAATGGTTTTTTTCTTTGATAAGTGTCATAGAACCTATAAGCCACTGCCTCGCTTTCACATGCAGGATCATGCTGGCACATCCTAGTAACCAGTAGGGAGCCACTTCTTTATGGAGTTCAGTGGGGAATAAACTTCTGTGGAACTGAAGCTTCTTCTCTTTCATAATTGTGTTTCCTATCTAGGGGAGAGGATATACACAAATGCAAACTAGAAATCTACTCAAGCAAACTAGCTAGTTTGGCTACTAACAGACATACTAGATTAAATTTTATAAAAAAATAAAATGTAATTAAAAAACTAATAAATTCACCTCTTTAAAACTTAATTTAAAAAATTAAATCGATAACATCATGCTACCAAGGTGAAGCAATATAAAACTAGAGAATAATTGTAATTAATAAACAGTAAATCACTTTAATGAGAATATATATTTTTATATTAATAATAATAAATCTAAAACAATAAAAACCCAACAGATAATAATGTTAAGGTGTAATAATGAATTAGATAATAAAATTAAAACTACATTTTAATAATCAATATAATTTTAATTATAATATGGCAATAATATTATAATTATGATACATTAATAGTTTATGAATAAAACATAGTTAATTATATATTATGCAGGTATATTGATATATTGATAGTAAAGCAACATTATGATTATCAATAATAAACGAAAATAAAAATTTCTATGTTGGTTAAGGAGGTAAACAGCATCCAATAACCTGTTACACCTGCTATATCTGTGAAATTGTTAATTTTCCAGGAAATAGGTCCTGGAAAATAAGAGTTTGAAATAAAAGTAAAATCACATTTATAAAAAAAAAAAATCATCTGAAAATGATAAGACTATTTTCAACATTAGATCCAACAACATCTATTTTACAAATAAACTGAATAATCTTATTAATATTGACAATTATAATACCAAAATGATTCTGAATAAAAATATTAAAATTCAAAAGGCCAAATTCAATAAGCTGCTTCTTAGACATCTCTAAAATTAAACAACACTGGGCTCATTTAAATGCATACTGTTGGCATCTTTTTAAAGGTAATGACTAGAAGTTAGTGACATTTTAAATAAAGAAAAAAAATCATACACAAAAAATACATTTAACTCAGATCACTTGATTAATCTAGAACCAGCATCGCATATTATCATATTACAAATATTTAAAATTAAAATTGCATTTATTTATTTATTTACTAGTACCCCTCCCACAATCACTAAACAGCTTCAAAAATGTGTTTCCTTAGCCATGCAAATATCAGCAGAAAGCTGATTTTTGTAACATTGTCTACTGAAAAATTAAGTGGTTGGCTTTTCACTTATTTACCCAATAAATTTCATTTTAACTGTTTGTTTATAAAGATATAAAGAAATCAAGAGATATTTTTTTTTGGAGTTAACTCAATAAAAGATGGTGGAGTATTAGTTTGCTTACAACTTTCATTTCATTGTTGGTTTTTTTAAAAATAAAACTGAAACAACATAATTAAAAAAAATAATTTTATTACAGTTATAGAAATTAAAAATAAAAAAAAAATATATAAATAAGTAAATAATAGAATGAATTTTAGGACCCACAAAAGAGAATGAAACATGTAAAGTAAAAAATAACTCTGAAATATTAAAAAAAAAAAAAAACTTACAAAGTAACAGAAAGAAAGAAGATTAATGTTTGATGGGTATCTTTAAAACGTTGGCAAAAATAGACTGATAAAGAAAATATTAAAATTCTTTAAAAACAAACTGAATTAACTTGGTTCTCAGAAATCAGAAAAGGCTTAAGAGAAAAACATATCTCTGAAGAGAAAATACTGTTTAGAAAAGTTTCTGGGGAAAAATCCAAAGATTGAAAAGTTTTCATTCACAATAAAAAAAAAAAAAAAACACAAATTAAGATCCAGTGGTTTGAGGAAAGAAAAAATGGTGCAGTGAAATGAAATGCTGAAGGAATATTAGAAAAAGAGAAGACAGCAGAATAAGACTAAATAAATGTTGTAATGCAGTCTATAGTGGCCAAATCAGAAAAAAAATACAATTATAATATAGCTGATCTTTACCTTTCATTTGGAAGGTTCTGAATTTGAATCGCTATCAGATGATGTTTTCATATGCTACAAAATTATATCCTAGTCATTAAAAAAAAGGTAAGAAAAGGAAGATAGCTGTAACTAGGGATTAGACTATAAATAAATAAATATGAGAAATACGCATGTAAAATCATTAACTTAAAATGACTTGGTATAAATTTATACCAAATTATAAAAAAATTACAATTTACAATTGAAACTAAAGACAAATTAAACCATGAATTTTTTATACATGAAAATTACATTTAATAAAAATAAAAATATTGAGACTTATTTATTAAAAGCTTATTAGCAGAAATGCTATTTATGAAAAATGCTCAAATCATTCATAAGCAAATAAAGAAAAAAAAAATGTATAAAATTTATTCCCATCACAGTTAGCAATAAAAATAATGTAAAATAATAATTTCTACATTACATTTTACCTCCAAACTGAACTAGATTATTAATCATAAGGCTTCCAAGATTCAAATTAAAATACTTTTAGAGTAATCTTCATTGATTATGACTGTTGTTTTTGGTCTGGTGTCGACTGATATTATTGTAGGTGGTTTTTTATTGATAGGAAGACATGCATTTGAAGTGTGGTTGAAACGTGTATTGATTTTTAAATACGTATGTTTATTTAGATTATTTACTGTTGTCTGTTTTTGTATACTTCATGATGTTTTACTGTTAGATATGAACCTTTTTTGTGTATATGCAAAATATGAAGGTTGTTAATTTTTGTGAATTTGTGATTTACTTCTATGAAATAGTAGGCAAATTTTGATAACTCTATGCT